>NW_007735285.1:76458-77305 GCF_000696425.1 Galeopterus variegatus | reverse complement strand
GACAAATGCTTTCAACTGAATCTATGGACATCTTATAGATTACACCCATTTACAGTCCAAGGTACCTATAGCAAGTAAATCACACTATTAAGATGTACTCATATAAATGGTCATATTTATAGTAAGCATATAGATATTGTTTTGAAAGCAAATATATGAAAGCCCAAATAGAAGAAAAAATAAATATAAATTAAATTATGGTTATGTAATTTACCAAAAATTTAGAGTAGGATTATGTAAAAAAATAGTGTCCTAAAGCAGTGGTTCTCAAATGTAACTTGCATTAAATTCTCCTGGAGGGCTTGTGTTGGGAAAATAGAATAATTTAATCAGGCCCCCTCTCCTTGGGGCAGGTTGGGGGTGGTTCAGCATTCTTTGTGAATAGGTTGTGTGTGGGTGGAGTTAGTGCACCTGTGTGGGCACCACCACCTTGGCTGGAGTTTACTGCCTCAGGCAGCTGCTGCCGCGTGTGGCCATGGTATCCAACCTATGGCTTCCAAGGACCTATTTGCTAGTTACCTAGCTCATAGACCTGCATGTAAGGGGTCTGGTGACCCAGTCTGGTGTGTGAGAGGTCTGGCAACCCAGCCTGGCATGTGAAGGTTTTGTGACCCAGTCTGGACAACAGGCTTGAGGGATCTGTAAGCTCCAGACCCAGCCCTAGGTCGACAACTGGCTCAGTTGGTGCAGGATTACTGGCAGGATAAAAGTGGCTTTACAGCTTGTTAAAACACAAATTCTGGGTCCCACCTGCTGTTGCTGATTTCTTAGTTCTGGTGTGAGGCCTGTATCTAGGTTTCTAATAATATCACCCAATAAAAGGGACCAGAGCTTCTTCTTTTTTTTT
>NW_007735285.1:72069-74387 GCF_000696425.1 Galeopterus variegatus | reverse complement strand
ACTGCTTCTTCAGCAAAGGGTGCTGGGATAACTGGATATCCATATGCAGGAGATTGAAACTGGACCAGAGCTTCTTGGAGAAACTTCTGATTATAGGACTGGAGTAAGAAGTATACAAGATGAGACTGGATCTTCTTGCAATGCCAGAAATTAAGTGAGTGCTCAATACACAAAAAGAGAGCCTATATTGATAGGCTATGTCAAAGGGAAACAGAAACCAACTGGAGCTCCCAAATTGAAATATTTGAGCAATAAAATAAAGTAGTATTGGATTGTAGCACAAAGTAAAAAATAAGTATTTATAAATCTATACTGACATAAATAGTTTTATAAATAAATAATTGGAAGAGACAAATCTCTTTTGTAGAATAATTTCTGCATAATTTAAACACCTTAAGTGTGAGCTACACATACTGACTTCCTTCCAAACAGTACAGTATGGGTACATCGGGATGGAAAGAAATAATGATTTTACAGTGGAGAAACCTGACAAACACTACTGCAACCAGGTCATCAAGGTCATCATCAACAATGATAAATCATGTTGGTAGTAAGTATTCTTGATAGGATGTCATGAAAATGACACTTTACAGCTGTGGTCTTCCTTTCAATAAGCCATATCTCCTGTCTAATCATGAGAACATAAGACAAATTCAATAGAAGGTGTCCTATAAAATCCTATAAAATTACACACCAGAAAAGGAAAGTCTGAGAAACTGTCACAGCCAAGAAAAGCCTAAGGAGACATGGCAAGTAAATGTAATGCAGTATCCTGGTAAAGAAAAAAGACTTTAGATAAAAACTAAGAAAATCTGAATAAAGTTTGACCTTTAGTTAACAGTAATGTATCAATATTGTCTCATTAATTGTAAGAAAGTTACTATAGTAATGTGTTAATAATAGGGGAAACTCGGGGAGAAGGTATATGGAAATTCTTTGTACTACCCTCTCATTTTTTCTGTGTTTTAGTTTGTTCAGGCTTCTATAACAAAATACCATAAACTGGTTGGCTTAAAAACAACAGAAATTTATTTCTCACAGTTCTGGAATCTGAGAAGTCCAAGATCAAAAGTCAGGCAAATTCCATGTCTGGTGAGGGCCCATTTCCTACATGGACACCTTTTCCCTGTAACCTCACATGGAGGAAGAGGTGAATGCGCTTCCTTAGGCCTTTTTCATAAGGGTGCTAATCCCACTCCTGAGGGCCCTGGGCTCATAACCTAATCACCTCCCAAATGTTCAACCTTTTAACCATTACCTTTGAGGTTAGGATTTCCAAATATGAATCTTGGAGGGACAAAAACATTCAGACGGTAGCATTCTAAAATTGTGAAACTGTAGAAAAATAAAATTTATTTTAAAACATTGAAGCCTGTATTAAGTAGTTACATTTCATAAATATATTTTTATCTGAAAAGTCTTATTCATGCCAAGGTTAAATGGAAATCAAAATCTTGCTGTTCTCTGAATGCCTGCCATAAATGATGGTAAAACCTACATCCAGATTCTTTAATGCATCTTTAAGTTCTCCTGAGTTTAGGAATGAAATTGAAATGGCTTTGCTTTGCATGTCTCTGAGTTTTTTAATCCTCTTTTCTTTCATACCCTAGTCCTCTAACCCTTTTAGAAGCTAAATTTTGTCATTTTAATATGACGGTAATTGCTGCATGCTACTCTCCTCAGTATCCGACAGCTTTGCCTCAGGGAAGAAAAGAGATAAGTGCCTTACTGAGTTTAAATAGATTTGTTCTGCAGATATGTCAAACTGCATTTTATTTTATTTTTAAATCTATGTAAAATGAATCTAAGTCTGTTTCAATTATTTTATTTTTCTGATGGTAAGACTTTGAATAAGATTTTTTTTTTTTTGTCCTACATAAAAAATATGAGAAAAAACAAATAACCTTTTGGATTCAGCTACACACATTCTGTGTCTGATTTTACTGAAAAATTTACTTACATACTAAGCTCTGCAGTTATTTTCTTGAAATAAATTGTGATATTAAATGAAAAACAGTTGTATTGTGACTTATAGCACTTCTTTGCAAAAGTAAACCAACAAATTTTAAAGATGAGTATATGTGTTGTAATTATTCAAAACATTTAAGACATTGCCCTAATTACACAAACAGAATGTATATTTTATTAGATTTAATAGCTGAAAATTGTATAAACAGAGAAATGAAATAAATAGAAGATAATTTATTTTTCTTAAATTGGTTGAGATTTTGGGAAAAATCTAATCTAAAGGCTTCCAAATTGGGCCGGCCTGGTGGCGCACTGCTACAGTGCGCCGCTTGGGAAGCGTGGCGGCGCTC
>NW_007735285.1:69505-71073 GCF_000696425.1 Galeopterus variegatus | reverse complement strand
GTAGAACTGTTCAGGTTGAAAGGGAGTGGAGATGGAGAAGAAAAGCCCCTTATCTTTGTTGCTATAAAAAGTCCTTTGTCCTTGTTGCTAAACTCTCCACCTCCACCATCACAGAATCTTTGAAAATCTCAGATCATGTACAAAGCTAACTATACAGTTCCAACCCCTTTAAAAGCATTTAGCTTTATGCTTTTAAAGGGATCCTTTCAAAAGGATCTGAGGAGAGGAGGAAATCATAAGATGTTGAGTGACTTATTGGAGGTCTGATATGAATGGCAGAACTAGGCTTGATAAATATTCAGAAATATTCAAAGAGATTAGAAACCTTGATTCCATGACTGTGTCTCTTTCCACTATACCACATATCATCAATCACAATTATGATTATGAAAGAAAAAACTGAAAATTTACTTAAAATACATGACTTCAAGGAGTTGGATTGCACAGTAAATTTGAGAATACCTGATTCCAATTCAAAACCTCAAATTGTTCTATCACTTTTTATTTTAAAGCTTACCAAACCTCAGCTAATATCATAATGCCTTTGTTATTTTACCAGATCTCAGTACCACCCATACTGTTATTTAACATTGTTCTTACACTGGTCACTTTAAAAATTTCAGTAAATTCATTTTAAAGAAATACTCAATATCAATTGTCATAAATAAAAGTTAAACATAAAAATAAAATCACTGAGGTCAAGAAAATTCTTCTAGAAACAGTTAGTCAAAAGCCTCTCTTACTTTGTCAAAATGGGATTCACCTCATCTAATGTTTTAATTCATCTTAGAACCAATTTGAGATTTCTTTTTGGTAAAAGAAAAGGTTGGGAAAGAAAACTAGAGGGTTACCTTTCTAAGATATACATCTCTAATTTTCTTTCCCAACTTTCTGTTCTTCCACTTCCTCCAACACATCTAACACTCTGGCTACATCCAATTCCCTAAAAACATGTAATTTTTCCTTCTTCCAGGAAAAATGATAATATTTCTTTGTATCTGAAACTTTTTCTCTGCTCCACACAGTAAGGTTTCCTCCTTCTAACAGCGCTTATATAGAACTCTTTATTTGCATACATTAAAAAAGATATTACTTTGTATAATTTTCTTATTTATATGTCACTTTTTCTCTAAAATATACTACATACAGAGCTACAACTATATCTTACCTTTTTTGAAATATCAAGAAAACAAAATAGTAATAAAACTGTTACACTGAATTTATTTTATAAAATCTATTTTTGTCCTAATTTTAAAGCAATTTATGTTCATATGGAAAACAGAAAAAAATACGTATTAGCATTTGCATACTATTTTACTTAAAAATATGCAGTAAACATTTTTCTATATTACTAATTTTGTACTTATTTATTTTTTGCTGAATGAATGAACAAGTAAATAAATAAATAAGAAAATTCATAATTCTGAACTTTGATATCTTTCTTAATTAAAGGCAATCACTGATCTGGTGACAAGGAAATGTAACTGCTGTCAGTAACTACTTCTGTTGCTATGATCAGAAATTTTGAAGCTTCCGCTACTTCAGATTATGTGTAAAATAAGGGTGTT
>NW_007735285.1:62608-68980 GCF_000696425.1 Galeopterus variegatus | reverse complement strand
ATAAATAAATAAGAAAATTCATAATTCTGAACTTTGATATCTTTCTTAATTAAAGGCAATCACTGATCTGGTGACAAGGAAATGTAACTGCTGTCAGTAACTACTTCTGTTGCTATGATCAGAAATTTTGAAGCTTCCGCTACTTCAGATTATGTGTAAAATAAGGGTGTTGGATATATAATTTTAAGGTATTGAAGAAACTGAATTGACCAATAAAGGTTCATGGCAGTAAGCAACAGAAAGCAGTCTAATATGTTTAAGCAGAAACTTAATTGGAAAGAAATCAATAAGCTCTGAGAATTCATTGGAAGGCTGGAGAATCAATCTAGGAATGTAGATGGAGCTAAGGAAACCTGAGTAGCAGGAAATGAGGTATAGTTGCATAACTTTGTGTTTAGGATCACGTTTTAACTATCACTATCACTAGATTCTTGCTGCCTCTGTCCTCTCTCAGTGCTGCAACTGTAAATGATCTCTCCACTTTGATGTGTTTTTGTGTTAGCATACCAGAATTCTAAGTCTTGAAAGGGAGCATCTGACTGGCTAAGCATGTGTGTACACTCTCAAGAGCTAGGGAAACAACGTATTGTACATTCATGCAATGTAATAATACTCAAACATCAAAAAAGAAAATAAAAGAAAAAAGTACTAATATATAATCAATATAGATAAAACTTAAAAAAAATGTAAGGGAAGAGAAGCTAGACAAGGCATATTGTATTATTTCTCTTACATGAAATCTAAGAACAGGTAAAAATAACAGAAATCAAAACAATGGTTGTCTATGAGAGGTGGAGATATACTAGAACAGATCATAAAAAAAACTTTGGCATGATGGATAGACTCTATATCTTGATTGTTGTTGTGGTTATACATACTAACTGTTAATAGGAAAAACAACAGCAAAAAACAACCAACCTCGATAAGTATCGCATTTTTATCCAGTATTTTTTTTTGCACTTTATTACTGTTTTATCCTGATATGACATATTTGCCAATACCACAATATTTTAAATGAAGACTTATTGTAGAACATCACTAAATTTCTTTAATTACCAAAGGCCTCGGCATGGTTATAATGATTCCATTTAAATAATCTTTCACAATTATTTATCTCCATGGTGTAGAAGAAGGAAGTTAGGGTAGTAGGCTCAGTCTCAGATTATCTGGCTTTGAACTCAGCCTCTGCTATTGGCCACTGTGTAACCTTAGCTGAGTAATGTAACCTCTTTTTAGTTTTGGTTCTTCATTCAAAAAATGGCAAGTATAATAGTATCTACCTTTTGCAATTCACTTAATACCTGGAATACAATATTACAAGCTGAGTTCTGGTCCTGCCCCCCCCCACCCCCAATTTATATGTTGAAGCTCTAACCCTTAATACCTCTGAATAAAACTGTTGGGGTGGGCCCTAATTCAATCTGATAAGGTGCCCCTATAAAAAGAGAAAATATGAACTCAGAAAGAGACACCAAGGACACTCATGCACAGAGGGACAATCATGTGAAGAGGCATCAGAAGGGCGGTCACCTGTAAGCCAAGGAGAAAGGTTTTGGAAGACCCCAATCCTGTTGGCACTCTGATCTTGGATTTCATAGCCTCCAGAACTGTGAGAAAGTAAATTTATGCTGTTTAATCTATCCAGTCTCTAGTATTTTGTTATGGCAGCCCTTCCAAACCAACCCAGATTTTGGTATCAAAAAGTGGGGTGCTGCTGTAACAAATGCCTAAAAACATGAAAGTGGCTTTGGAACTGGGTAGAGACTGGAAAAGTTTTGAGACATATGCTAGAAAAAGCCTAGATTTCCTTGAAGAGGTTGTTGGTAGAAATGGATGTTAGAGGTGATTCTAACGAGTTCTCAAACAGAAACTAGGAACATGTTATTGGAAACTGAAGGAAAGGTAATCTTTATTATGAAGTTGCAAACATCTTGGCCAAATTGTGTTCTAGTCTTTTGTGGAAAGTAGATAATTAATTGTAAGTGACAAATTTGGATATTTAGCTAAGGAGATATCTAAGCAAAGTGCTGAGGACACAGCCTGGTTTCTCCTCACTGCTTACAGTAAAAGCAAAATGAGATAAATGAATCGAAGAGGAAATGCTTCCAGCATTTGGTCTTTGGGCTCAAATTGTAACTCTTATCTGAGTGTACAGTCTGCTGCTGACCCCATCAGATTTTGGACTCACCAAGCCTCCGTAACTGCATGAGCCAATTCCTTAAAATATTTTTCTCTCATCTCTCTGTCTGTCTGTCTGTCTGTCTCTCTCTCATATATGTATGTGTATATTCATTCTGTTTCTCTGGAGAACCATGACTAATACACATGGTAATCACTCAGTACATATTAGTGATTATTATTTAAAAGTCATCAGTCTCTAAATGTCTTTTGACCCCTTATATATTGCCATCTCATGCTGACCATTAAAAATGGAGGACACTAAATAAATGGATTCACTGAGGAAAAGTCATTATAAATATATACTAAAGTTTCTTATAGACAGTCCAAGGTAAGAGAAGTTTTTAGAAGACCCACAGTTTTGACCTTGGTCTGAATTTCCTTTCTGGACCAGTTCTCGAAGGGTTCTTCTGGGAAGAGCCATTTAGGTTGGCTGGTGTTTTGAAAGGAGAGATTTTGCAGTCAAATACACTTTAGCATAGCAGAAAGCTAAAGTTTGTCTTGGAAATTCATGAAACACACTATACAAACATGAACAAAAATATTTGTTTAGTTGGTAAATAAGAAGTGTATTTACTCATTAGAAGACATTTTGATTGACACATATGAAAACACATTCTTGAAAATTAGAGGATTAAGTTTTAAATACGAATAGGAAACAAAACCTTCACATTCTGTTTTTAGTTGATGAATAAGAAGAGATTTCAACAAAAGGTATTTTAAATAAATTCAGTCCAGAAAAATGTTTAAAACAAAAGCTGTAAATAAAAACCCTAAAGTAGCTACAATTTGTCATTAACACCACTTTCTTTCTTGAATTATTTTACTTTATTTCATGAGTAATGCAATATATTTATTTATATTTCCTATTTCCCTCCCTCATGCATATATGTTTCTTCACCCAGACACCTAATATTTTCATAGTATGGTCTATTGCGTTCCCTTCCCTTAAGAGAAATGGGATTCTGATTGGTCCTTAGCACCAAAGAGGGATTTTGTATATCTGTATATTTTAATATATTCTGGCTTTGTTGATAATAGACATGTGACCTTGGACAAGTTAACATTTCTGTATTTTGGCTTTTTTGTCTGTGAAGTTGATAATATAATAGTATCTTCTCCTAGACTTATTGTGAGGATTAAATAAATTCATGTATATAAAGTGCTTAGAACAGTGCCTAGCACATAGTAAACATTAGCTAGTTATTGTCATCATAATGCTACTGTTATTAATATTATATATTCCCATGAATGTTTAGAGTTTCCTGGATATCTCATGAAAGGCAACTCATAGGAATTAGGGTAGTATCTATCTTTGAGAAGCTATTTGTTGGGCATGGACCTGCCTCAGAATCCCTAATTCACATCACCTACTCATTCTATTCATAAATACAGGTCTATGCAATATAAATGTGTTCATTAGTCTCATTCATAGCCCTGAATTGCTAAAATTAACAATAGTTATTTACTGCTTCTATCAGCTTATCTCAAAGAATATTTTAAAAATTCACATTTTGGACTTCTATCTAGTCCTATGTATTCAGGGGCCAGGTAGAGTTTATAAGAATTGAGTCAAAAGTTCTATTGTAAAATATTAAATTGCTTTTTATCCTTTCTTCCTATTATTATTTTTGGGTAGCTAACCCAGATATATAAGGTTTTTTTTTAATCATAAGGCACATTTCTAAAGTTTGATTATTATATGGAAAACTATTTTTAGCAATTGAGTTACCTAATAACATTAGAAGTTTTCAATTTTGTTAATATTCAAAATGTTATATTATCGTTCTGATTATAAAACATGTATTTTCTGTCATGAATTAAAATTTCTGTTTTAAGTTTAATATTTGAATCAAGGAAATATAGAACAATACTTTTCTTACATATTATGTTATACTTTATGTTGAGACTACAAAAAATTCTTGATTAAATTTTACTTGGTAAATGAATAGATGCTGTCTCTATTTTCTTATATAAGTTAAACATAGATAAAAAGTGCCAAGAAATATCAACCTTCCTTATTTGGAAAATACAGTAACTACCATAAAGATGTTAGAAAATTAACTTTTGCAAACTGCATTTTGCAGAAAAATATAGGTAGCAACAGATTTTACGGTTTTTTGAAATTATTTCTGCAATTCATATTGTATAAATAATTCATGGTTCAAATCTTTAAAAATAAGCACTAAACTTCATGATCAATATTTCATAATCTATGCTGTGTCAGATATAATTTTCCTGAATTTTTGTCTGCAGTGTTATCAATTTAGTTCTTCATTTTGCAACAGAAAAAAACAAAAAACAAAAAACAAAACAAAACAAAAACATTCCACTCCTTTACATCAATAGTTGAAAGAAAAAGAATTACATAGAATTAGGAGAAAGTAGGGGAACTATAATAATAATGGTTTTTGAGGCAAGATTTGAAGAATTTCATGTACATCGATTAGGAAAAGGGTGAACACATTTTAAGTATCCACTTTGTTTCACACATTTAACAGGAAGAAAAGGATAAAAAGCAATTAAGATAGCATCACTTTAATAATCATCACTTTTGATAATTGGGGAAAAAATGGCAGGGGTATGAGTTTGATATGTTTGGTGGTCAAGGACAGATGATGACAACTAATGTAGGGGTCATGGATGACCCTTTATTCAGGAGCAGAGGTGTTTTAAGATCAGGTATTGCACAGCCAAACGTCAGATTAACTTCATTATTAGGTAAACAGTCCTTATTCTGCAGCTTCTGACTTGGTTACAGCATTAAAAATAAACAGATTAACAAGCAAACCCACGCTTAACTTTCATCCTTCCTAACTAACTAGTCCTGTCGTCTTAGTATGCTTCTTCCCAGACAGAACCCTGCCTCTAATCTTTTCAAATTAAATTTAGGCTCTTCAGAGAAGAACATCTAGTTATATTTCTGAATTTCAAAATATGAAAATTCCTTCATGATCTGTTAATTCATCCCATTCATAACTCAAATTCTCCTGACACTAGTTACTATTTTTAATTGTTTGTTTATACTGATCCAAAAGCTGCCAGAGTGAACCACAGCCTCTGTTAAATTAGGACCACGTCTCACAGTTGATGTGCATTCATTAACTCATATAGTCATTCATTCCTCTCTTAAATAAATATTTATAGAAATTCTACATTTTTGCCGNAAACCCACGCTTAACTTTCATCCTTCCTAACTAACTAGTCCTGTCGTCTTAGTATGCTTCTTCCCAGACAGAACCCTGCCTCTAATCTTTTCAAATTAAATTTAGGCTCTTCAGAGAAGAACATCTAGTTATATTTCTGAATTTCAAAATATGAAAATTCCTTCATGATCTGTTAATTCATCCCATTCATAACTCAAATTCTCCTGACACTAGTTACTATTTTTAATTGTTTGTTTATACTGATCCAAAAGCTGCCAGAGTGAACCACAGCCTCTGTTAAATTAGGACCACGTCTCACAGTTGATGTGCATTCATTAACTCATATAGTCATTCATTCCTCTCTTAAATAAATATTTATAGAAATTCTACATTTTTGCCGGGTGTTGTTCTAAGTATTATACTATGACACGAACATAAATTTCAGTTACTGACATATAATAAGAAAAAAAAAAAGAACATGTTGTGTTTGTTTTTGGTTGAAACAGACATTTTAGGTTCAGATATATGGGAAAATGGAGGATAGTGTGAGGAGGTAAGAGCAATTCATAAAGAATCTTAGAGGTCACTTTCAGGTGTGATACAGCAAGACATCTTGGAACCAACTGTCAGTTCATAAGTACATACTAGGCAACACAGATGCTATAAATCAGATATTTAGGTAAGATTAGAGCACTCTAAAAAATACAGAAATCACAGGTTCAGGAATTCAGAAATCTTTAATTAGTTTCAGGAGCTCTAGGGAAATTTATTTTGGCTGAAAGAGAACAATCTATACAAAGAATGTCTGAATAACAGCTGTAGGATAGCTGCAACAGGAATTGCTCAATTTTAGTGAAAACAGAACAAAAAGGCCCAAAACTAAAATCTTTGTGAACAAATGGCTTTACTCTCTTCTAAGGTAGAGGCTTTCTTTAACCTTAGATTAAGATTTAAGTTTAAGGTAAATGGATATAATCTAAGAGGGTGAAAGAGGAATAGTAAAGTGATTCTACTTGGTGGATTAAGAGACAAAACTATTATTTATTTG
>NW_007735285.1:59755-61799 GCF_000696425.1 Galeopterus variegatus | reverse complement strand
CTGGGCATATTCCCAGCAGTGGAATAGCTGGGTCATATGGTAGATCTATCTGTAATTATTTGAGGAACCTCCATGCCATTTTCCATAAAGTCTGCACCATTTTGCAGTCCCTTTTTCTCCGCAACCTCTCCAGCATTTATCATTCTCAGTCTTTTGGATATTAGCCATTCTGACTGGAGTGAGATGGTATCTCAGTGTGGTTTTGATTTGCATTTCCCGAATGCTGAGTGATGTTGAGCATTTTTTCATGTGTTTGTTGGCTATTCGTATATCTTCCTTTGAGAAAGTTCTATTCGGCTCCTTTGCCCATTTTTTAATTGGGTTATCTTTTCTACAGTCAAGAGAAAAAGAAATTCTCTCCAGTGACTCATTTTATACATGATAACAGTTATCACTTTGCAACTTTCTCCAAACTAAACAAATCTTATTTTTGTATTTCTTTTATTACCTATTAGTAACCTCATAACTACCAGTTCCAGTTGGTGATATTTCATACCTCGATCTAAATATTTATACTTCAGTCTTTGTAAGTACCTTAATAAATTTTTCCTAAAAGGTATTGTGTAGAACACTCTGCCACCAGATGTTAATGTGAAAGACTAGAAGGGTTAAAAGTATTTCTTGCTCAAATAAATTTGGACACTACTGGTTAAAGTAAGTTATGTTTCTTTATTCTAAGTCTTTAGTATATATAGCCTGGAAACTATTTTGTTATAGTAACTTTTTTAATCCCTATATTTTTCTTTTTTTTTTTGTATCCAAGTAGGTTACAGGTAAATGTATAAGATATACAGGGAGAGAAAAGTACATAACATTTGCTAATCTTTTCCAAAATTTAGTCCCATCGTACAATTAAGGGACCATAATAAAAAGAGGATTGGGCACAGTTAGTTTTGCAAAAAACATAAAGGGAGAATAATTTTGTCTTGTGTGTAGTGAGATTTCTTTAGATTATGAAAGCAAAGAATGCTTTGGTCATACTTACCGAAGTGTTCAAACTCCAGAGCAGAGCATGATCAATCTATAGACATGGAATCACTTACCTCCCTAAAGTTGACTGTGCATTAACCAAGGCAAGGAAATACGGAACGATTTTGTGCCCTTAGCATAGTGTAGAGTTAGNATACAAAGAATGTCTGAATAACAGCTGTAGGATAGCTGCAACAGGAATTGCTCAATTTTAGCAAAAACAAAACAAAAAAGCCCAAAACTAAAATCTTTGCGAACAAATGGCTTTACTCTCTTCTAAGGTAGAGGCTTTCTTTAACCTTAGATTAAGATTTAAGTTTAAGGTAAATGGATATAATCTAAGAGGGTGAAAGAGGAATAGTAAAGTGATTCTACTTGGTGGATTAAGAGACAAAACTATTATTTATTTGAGCGTTTTTTTCTCTGTTTTCTGCATACACGCTGAATTGTTAATGATATTTGTTAATAAGGACTTTTTTAGTCTTGCCTTTAAAATTCTCTAGTAATTAAAATCCCACACAGTTTTTTTTGTCATCGGTTTTAGTATTTGAACATTTTATAATGAATAATACATTTTTCATTGACCAAATTCTTGCTTTATTTAACAATAATATTTGCTCATTTCTCCCCCCCCCCCCCCCTTTGGCCATTTTATTTGTGTGTGTGTGTGTGTGTGTGTGTGTGTCTGTGTGTGTGTGGCTTGAGATCCTAACATCTTTTTTAATTTAATTTTTTTTATCTTAACTTCTCAATACACACTACAGTTGATTTTCATGCCCCTTTTCCCATTCCTCTTTCCCCTCTCCATTTCTCCCCTCCCCCAACTACATCATATCTGTTCACGTGTCTTAACAACTTCAAGGAATTGATGTGATTGTTGTGTCTTCTTCCCCCCTTTATTTGTTTGTATATTTATTTATAGCTCCCACAAATAAGTGAGAACGTGTGGTATTTCTTTTTCTGTGTCTGACTGGTTTCACTTAATATAATTTTGTCTAAGTCCATCCATGTTACTGCAAATGGTAGTATTTCATTCTTTTTTATAGCTGAGTAGTATTCCATTGTGTAGATATAC
>NW_007735285.1:57011-58328 GCF_000696425.1 Galeopterus variegatus | reverse complement strand
GCAGCTCTAAAAACATAAGGCCAAATCAGCTATACCTGGGAATTCTGCATTGACCTTCCACAGTCCACCTGGTGCCAGTCATAGACCCCCATCCTTCTCATTCTTGAGGGCTCACTATGAATCCACTTAAACAAAAACCAGACTCCAAGGACATTCTTCTCCCTTCTTAGATAAGAGAGGCCACATCAAAACCAGCCATAGCCAGTCTATGGAGCTGCACCGTAACACACCTTTGTGATATGTTCATCCAGCGAGCATGCATATATAACCTTCTCCACAAATATTTATAGAAAGAATATTTATAAATATTCATAAGTTCACCAAATATGTTTGTAAACCTGATTCTAGGAGGCATGAATACTAGCCTCCTCCCCTTCCCAGGCAGAATGTTTGACTTCAGTCCATCAGGACCCTGTATTCCCTGATCTGCAGATTGTCTCCCCTCACTCACGAAAATAAAGTCTCCTTTTTCCTTTAGCAGATCTTGCCACCTTCTTTTTGTTAATACTCCATAATCCTTAAAGCCTGGCCAAATAAACATACAATTCAAATAAAAATAGAGGGTTAGCTATGCAAACCTAATTTCAAGNTACTAGCCTCCTCCCCTTCCCAGGCAGAATGTTTGACTTCAGTCCATCAGGACCCTGTATTACCTGATCTGCAGATTGTCTCCCCTCACTCCCGAAAATAAAGTCTCCTTTTTCCTTTAGCAGATCTTGCCATCTTCTTTTTGTTAATACTCCATAATCCTTAAAGCCTAGCCAAATAAACATACAATTCAAATAAAAATAGAGGGTTAGCTATGCAAACCTAATTTCAAGCTAAGTTCCTCAGCATTCTCTTCCACCTAAATTGCAATTGCTATGTCCTTTCTATATGGTAATCAGGAGCAGCCACTGCTCAGGGGCAGACACTGTACAAGAACAATAGAGAACCAAAGGACATGAAAGTCATGTGTACAGACAGGGACGATGGACACCCCAGAGGAAGTTGGACTCAAGGTAGAGGTCTGGATCTTCTACCTCCACCTTGGATATTTTAGGATTATATAAGAGAATCCAGAATTATAGTGTGATACTAAATAAAGGGAGATCCTCTAGAAGGTTTGAGATGAACTGTTTTGCCATCTGGGTCATATAGAAGCTAAGAATCCAGAATTGAAACATTATAGAAAATAAATATATTGTGTTTCTTGGGCACTTGAGCTTGAAGAATGTAATTTATATTCTTGATTTATATACATGTTTCTAAAATATGTTCCTCGAGAAGGGATTTACTATACGGAATTTACTAACATTCATTTAACAATTTTTTTTT
>NW_007735285.1:48720-56319 GCF_000696425.1 Galeopterus variegatus | reverse complement strand
CGGGAACCGGTCTGTATGTGGGATCCGAACCCTCGGCGGGAGCTCCACCGCGCTCCCAAGCAGCGCACTGTAGCAGTGCGCCACTGGGCAGGCCCTCATTTAACAATTTTTGACAAGCTACTATATGCCACGCCCAGGTCTGGGGATTAGATAAACAGAATTAAATAAAGCAAATAGATGAGATCATTTTGTTCGATCACAGGACATTTTCTTTGGTAACACACACACACACAGCATGAGACATCTTCAGTGCTAGCTTTTTATGAAAAAATAATTGAGGCATACTACAGTAAGTCAAGATATCAAACAATATTTAGGGAGTAATACTATATCTGTAACACTATTCTAGGTACAGCAAAGTTTGTCTTTGATGGAAAATACCAACTTCAGAGACTGTGCTATTTGATTCTTAAACAGTTTTCCTCTTTCTCAATTAGTTATTTCTTTCTCTCTTTCTCTTTCCTTTCTCTTTCTGTCTCTTTTCTTCTCTCTTTTCAGTCGTCCTCCCTTCCTTTAACTCCTTACTCTTTCTTTCTTTGAGATTTCTGCCCTTAGGGAGCTTATTTTGGGAAATACATTGAAGAACAGCATAAAATGGAGAAATTGTTCTTACTCATTTGTCATAACCGTAGTTATTCTTACATATTACATTTCTATTAAATAACTCTTTTGCATTAGTTTATCAGAGTGAAAATTTTATTTTAATATAATTAGCATTTGAAAATAATCTGATATCCGAGCCATGGTTCGGCCATTAGCATTGGATCACTCTTTACCACTTTATAAATCAATAATCCCATTTTTCACTTTTGACAAAATAGAAAGTCAGTTTTTATTTTCTGTTTTTAATAAAATGTCACTTTCTTGTTCAGGAATCTGAAAGCCTGCACAGTGCCAAATACTGAGAGCTATATTATAATGTAGAGGGTGATTTTTTTTCCCCACCCCTTGGAAGTGAAGCCATACAAAAACCCAGTGGGATAGCCCTTCTTTGCATACACAGTGTGCTGAACAATGTTAGCAGACTCCTATTTACAGTAAATTATGATGGACTGAAAAGAGGATCTTGCTGAGATCGACTTCTCCCATGCTTACCTGATTGATTAATAGAGTACAAGTTAGGCTTAATTGCTCAATAATAGAAGAAAAGTAGATGTCATCACACATATTTCACTACTTTACAATTCATAATTTTCCACTAAAAATCAGAAAAAAGTTTTCTTTTTCTAAAACTTTGTCAACATGCTTTAAGTAAGTGAAATCCGAACAGTAAGAAATATTTTATATGAAGGTAGATATATTTATCTTTCATATATATAGTTTTACTTTTAAAATATGTAGCATTTTCCCCTACTGCCCCTTTTGGAACTTGAATACCTGTTTCATGTGGATTTATCTTTTTCCTTGTATGTAAGTTTCACAAAGGCAGAGACTAAATTTTATGCTTTCAATAAAATTTGTGAAAGAAGTAAGCATAACAGACCAGGACTAGTAACAACTTATTCAAATAATTCTGTGTTCTCCCCTACCTCCACCAAATCTTCTACTCACTGTGATATTTTCTCTACTGAAAATGAACTGTAAAGAGAATTTTTGGTGGTGGTGTTGGGGGGTCTGATAACATAAGGGGCACTGATCACTTCCTTTAGGAAACTGGGAGTGTCATGTGACCATGTGACAGTCACTGCCTTTCCATCAGCCAAAGAACTGCCTCAGGTGTTCCCTGGGGAGGCAGAGCCTGAAATGGTACTTACATGTTGCTCTCAGACTCAGAAACCCTTCTCTGGAGTTCTCCAATTTGGGAGCAAAACAGCCTCTGGGATTTTCCACACTTGAATTTACATCACTCTTCTCTGAACACACAGAAGTTACCTGCTACTTATTTACAATTCCACATCAGTCTTTCCAAATCAAATGACAGATTACTTATATACTTACTTAGTGAAAGTGATAGAAATTATTTGGAAGAACTCAGTCTCGGTGATCCAAATTTATATATTTTTTTTCTTCTGTTTCTGTTAACCAGTACGTTTTTTTTTTTTTTTAATTTATTTTTTAAAATGAAAAATCATGTCTCCTTAATCTCTTTTCTTCCTTTACCCCCTTTATTTTACTTGTTCTACAATCCTCTGAAATTATTAGCTTTGTGCAAAAGAAAAAAAATAAGGGTTTAAATGCAGTTTTTTTATTTCCATACATTCATATTTAATTCTCTAATTTATTAAAAATTGGATCACAATGTAATATAAATACAATCCTCCCTTGTTTTTATAAAAAAGATACTATTATGTTTAGAGGTGATCCTATTATTATTTTCATTTTAAGATAACTTTAGTGACATTAAATATTTCTGCAGGGTTTTCTGTACATAGTGAATTGCTATGATTTAAAAACATAACAAAATAAATTCATTGACAGTTAAAAATTGTAACACAAATTTGAGTATAAATTTCCCTGCTAGTAATTATAAAGTATTTTTATAAACAATATTATTGAAAATAAACTTACTTCTATCATCAACATATCAAAATTTGCTACCACCGTTACCGAAGCATACGAAGTGGGGACTGCAGAACAGATCCCTGCCATAGAGACTTAACCTAGGTAGGCAGAAGACGCTGCAGGTTTTAGAAAGAAGGGAGAGGAACCACAGCTCGATGAATAAGTCCCTAACATGAAAGGAAAGTAAAATGTTGTACATCATTGGCTCTAACATGCAAAGTAATCTGCAGAAACGAGAAGGTTGCTATGAGCAAGTCAAAAGTTTGCTCAAAGGTCAGCCACAGTTGCCAGAGGAAATAGGGTATCAGCAAAAGATGATTTTAAAATCAGATGTTTATGTTGTACCACGTTTTACATATAACTAGATAAAAATCCCTGGTATCAACATTCTTGGCTATACCATTGTTGCCTCTCATACCTGCTTGGCAAGATGTAAAAAATGTTTGTGTGGGAGAAAAAAGATCAAGAAACCGACTTGAGGTAGTAAGCCCCTTCTCTTGGAACTAATTGTGAAACCTAAATTTTGAATGAAAATTAAAAAAAGGTACAAAGGTGCTTGGAAAAGATTATGAAAAAATAGATTTAAAAGACAGTACCAATCTTTCCATGAACTTTTTTGAAGACCCCTTTTGGTAATCTGTGTAATTATTGTTCTTGAGAATATATCTCCTTGGAAAAATCCTTACGTGTCTTTCTCACATCAATTAGTTATTTAAAATAATATCAGAAGAGTTATGCAGGTATGAGGCAACTTCATTCCAACATTCTTCAATTTTTTGAACTCCAGGAATAAAAGAAGAAATAATAATAAAAGACCAATCTGTAGAAATATTATTTTTAATAATTATTCTAATTTTCAAAATATCCACTCATATAAGGTCATAATAAAATATAAAAATGTCACAAATGTATAACTAACTCAGGTATTGAAGAAAGTCATAGGAGAAAATTTATCTACTTGGCTTAAAATGCAATCAGCAAGACTTTAGTATTTAACTCTCATTTTTTTTTTCTTTTTTCCTTTCTGTCATTGTTTGGTTTATCCCATTATTGTCACTCTGAACTAGGTTAGACAGTGCCTACATTTTCAACCTTCATTTTTAATATGAACATTTAATATATTTTCTTTGCAGTACTGTTTTTGTGGCTTTATTTATTTATTTATTTATTTTAGAACTGGTTTAAGATAAATGTTTAACCAAGAGAATTATCCTTAGATGTACTAAGGCCATTTTTTTTTAAAATTTAATTTTGTCAATATATTTCGGTAATGGGCCAAAATAACTCTCATTTTAAATGCTGATATGATCTGTATCTATTCAATTAAAACAATCAATTGATCCTCTCTTTCTTTGGATCTGTGCGTCAGCAGACTGACAATAAATGGCTAACTCAATCCACCTAGTAATTATTTCTAAATAGTCTATTCTATTTTATCCCATATAAGTATTATTTCAGTTTATTGCTATCAATAACACCAACCTTTTTTGAGGTGTCTGCTCTACTGGAGCACACACTTTCCAAAAATTCTAATTTTTTGAGCAAACTTACAAGGTATAATGTATTATTGCCCACATTTTTTAAAGGAAAAAGTGATGAGTATAGTTTGCACATAAACATAGTTCTCAGATTTCTCAATATTTTCTAAGCAGTAGAATATTTCTCGTAGTTTCTAAGCAGTATAGACAAGGTAGAAACCCACCTGTGTCCGATTCCAAGGTCCATATATTTTCTTCTACATCAGGCTGCCCGAATTGTCACACTTTTTGGGTTTAACTCTTGTCCAAACCAACAAAATGACAATGACTTTTTACCACTTAAACTTTTTTACAAAGTTGAAACAAATAACAATTCTTTAATTTTGTATCTTGACACCAATTTTTCCTACAGAAATATCTGAATGAAATGTTAATGAAAGGGTTGGGAAAGTCTGCAATATAGCCTGGAGCCAGCAGAAAACATCGTGGCTATAAATATACCAATGATGTGCTTTATACGTTTATGGTCATGACTCTACCTATACTTAATTTCACTAGTACAGTCTTAATCTGGTATTGTGGGTCTGGACCTCCAAACCATTAAGCATAATTGAGTGCACTACGCTGGTGATGCCATGTTTGTTGACTTCTCATGGAAAGAAATGTAGGAAAAGTTAAGTACTGGAGTCACCTCATGTAGGAGATTTAAAAAAAAAAAAAAAAGCCTGGCTGAAGAATCCAACTAAACATTAAGGTTTAGTCTGATGTGTGAAATGTTGAGAAATCATTCATGCCACTGCATCCAACAGTACCCTTGAAAATATAAGAAACAATTATAGTTTCTAACCTCACCACTTAAAAGTATGCCAGGAGACTTGTGATACTGTTTGGATTCTAATGAACCTCACTTAACACTTTGGAATTTTGCTGGCTTCTATTCATAAAGGCACCAAAACAAAATCTAAATTGGAATTAGGTTCTGGGCAGAAATACTGAAAGATTAACAAAAGGCAGTTTTTGGGCACACTCACAGGTGTGTTATAACTCACTGGCTCATAGGATGTTAAATATGCTTGCAGCCAGAACTCACACAGTCTGAACCCTTTGGCAGACAGTAAATATCACTGTTTATCCAAAACCTCTTGTGTTTTGAGCTCTAAAACTGACTGATGTGGCCACTTTTATAGCCTATCAGAAAGACAATTTCTAATTTGCTATTGGGCATTGAAGGAGACTGCTTCTGCCACTGGAGGATATCAGATAATTCTGAGACCAAAAATATCTGTCATGTCTTTGGTAATGTTGGAGAAAGAGTCCAAAAAAAGAGAGAGCAATGCAACAACACTCACTGACAAAATGGAGATAATATATTCAAAACCATAGATCAGGGGAATTTTATTATGAGTTCAGAGTTTACAGATATTGGACCAGGTTTTTTCAATGCCCACCGAGCCTGTGATAGAGCTCTTGTGGGGTCTCCCTGATTTCAACACAGTATGGTCTAAACCCTTTATTTCCTTTTCAGAAAAGCTAATCATGCTGGTTGGTCAATAATTCATGTTCTAGAACTGAGGGTTGAATGGCTATTTTGGAAATTGGTTTCAATATACTTGGTGGGCAAGGTAAAAACGCAGGGGAAATGGAAAAGATATATTTTCACACTAGGTGAAGCTGGAAGCAGTTTACACAGCAGGTGAATGAGGAATTAGGCTCCCACTCCAAGAATAGTATTTACATTTATAGACCTCTGGAGTATATTGAGACAAGGAGGTCCTAGCTGATTGTATGAAAAACATCACTTCTGTTTGATTTAGTTGTGGAAGTCACTGTGGGAATTTACAGAAAGAATCAAGGTGATTCATGTAGATGCCCTCCAAAAATACCAAGTTGCCAGCAAAGAAGGGATTGGAATACTATGGGAGACCCCTTAGTCAGATCTCTAGAACTTGCTACTTGGGTTTAAGAAATAACTAGCCATGATATGCCCAGGTAGTGCACAATTGGGCCTCAAATCCAGATAAATTGTTAATGTGGTAAGAAACTCTGCTTGTGCCAACAGGAAAAAATTCTCTTGGCTCTTGGTAGAACTTTTATTGCTCAACGGCCAGCACTGTTGAATTCTACCAGTAGCCACAAGAAGGTAAAAATAGGTGTTGTTTGGGATTTACAGCTTTTTTCACCCTATGGTTTGCTTATTCAGTTTCAGAAACAACTGTAGAAAATACAATTAAGATTTGAAATAGTAAACAGGCTATCAGTTTGAACCACCAAAATATATTTATTCTGATCAACCTACAAACATTTATGGCTACCAATGTATAGCAAAAAGCAATAAAACATAATATTGAACATATTTATCACATTCTTAATACCCTCAGAGTAGTGGTTTCATTGAATTCACAATTTTAAGTAATGTGCTTCTTAAAATAGATGGTGAGAAAGGTTTGAGATGCTGACTGAGTTAATTAAATGAATATATCCTGACACTGAATTTAAAATACATAACAGAACTCCACTGGAACAGTTACTAGGACCGGGAGATGAGAGTGAGGTATTGAGAGATAATACAATAGTACAACTTTGTATCTCTCCAAACTTACAAAATTTTTCATTTGATTTGCCTGATTTTGTTGCCTTAAGGAAAGGGCTACATCTACATATGCCAGGATAGAGAAGAATATTGACACATTACTTGGGTTGTAATCCCAGAGAAGGATGCAGTAACTTTAATCTCAGAAGAGTGTCTCATAGCAAGAGAATAATACCCTTAGCTATGTCTACGAAGGAGTGTTAACTAGAGGCATAGGTGGAAAAAGCCATCTGGCCTGTTTTGTACAAAGAATGAAAATTGACTTTTGCTGATTTACTACCCTTAGCTATGTCTACGAAGGAGTGTTAACTAGAGGCATAGGTGGAAAAAGCCATCTGGTCTGTTTTGTACAAAGAATGAAAATTGACTTTTGCTGATTTATGTGTTCTGCCTAAATACTCACTCTGGATAACATAGAGAAAAATGGTGTCACAGTGTCCCCTGATAATTCAATCATTTGGAATTATCACTGGACTCATAATTTGTGGAATATATTTTCTATTTTTTTAAATGTCTTGAGATAAATATTGTACTTGGATAATGTTGCTTAGCTTCAGTACATGGTATTTTAAACAAACTGACTGAAAGAAAGTGAGCTGAAACACCAGGTACCGATCAAGCTTTATTAAAGGAAAAGAATCTGCCAGGCTGTACTCAATGTGGAGGGCAGCAGCTGGGGCTGCCCTCATGGTGGAGAGCAGCCCCAGGCATCAAGGTGGGAGAGCTTATATGGGCTGTAGGGAAGGCTGATGAAATCAGGGAAGGTTTTTTTGCTGACGTGGAAGCTATGTGACCAGGGTAGAGAATTGCACCCTTGTGGAAGCAAAAGCATTTGTTTCTCAGAAATCATGAGGTTTCTTATAAAGGGAGGGGCTGGTGACCATTTTGTGCTTGACTTTTCCTAAAATGGCACTGGTTATGTTCAGAACCTATCACTGACAAAGTAAGACAGCTGCCTAGGTCTGAGGGAAGCCAATTTATTCCACCTTTCCAGAAGGTCTGCATTTGACCTGCTCCTTTGAATATAAT
>NW_007735285.1:26967-47993 GCF_000696425.1 Galeopterus variegatus | reverse complement strand
CCTAATCTCCAAGGTGATGGTATCAGGAGGTACAGTCTTAGAGAAGTAATTAGGGTGGAGACCTCATGAATGGGGTTAGTGCCCTTACATAAGAGGACCCAGAGAGCTCTCTTGGCCTTTTCCTGCCATGTAAGAATCCAAAAAGATGCCATCTGTAAACCAGAAAGGGGTCTTCACCAGAAACAGATCTGCAGGCATCTTAGTATTGGAATTCCTAGCCTTCAGAACTGTGAGAAATAAATTGTTGTTAAAACCACTCAGTCTATGGTAGTTTGTTATAGCTGCCCTGACTGACAAATATGCATCTTCTATACGTGAAACTGAGGAGTCACCAAAGCAAATTGCTTCCTTTGAGAATGTTTCTGTATACATTTTTCAAAATTTGTCCACTAATCCAAAACCACAATAGATAGTAAAGTGGGAGCAATGATTTTTTTTTTTAACCATGTCCGAAAGATTTGGGTTGTTTCAAAATAGAATATACTTAGCTGCATCATTTGAATTACTTTTTATGTCTGCTGTTGTCTAATACCTATAATTTGTATAAGTTTAATATCCTCTATATCCCATTTTTTCCAGCTTAGACCTATATACTGAGTAAGCAGACTCATAAATTTTGTTTACTTGATGTAGCCCCTTGAATTTCTCACTTAACTTAAAATGTCACCCTTGACTTGTATCTGCCCAATACATGTCAATCTTGCTTCTTTTTCTTTTCTCCATTTTATAATGATTCTCCCTCTTATGAATTGGCGATTTTCATTTATTTCTCTCTTGCCATTACCCTAAAAACACAAGATCCCAGGTTACCCCAAAAACACAAGATCCCAGATTCTCGATCCAAAATATTTTAATATGTTTGTTTTTCAAAATCTCAACTGTCTATCTCAACTTGATTTTCTCTCAGCTATACCATTATTGGCCATCACATTTGTTTTTCTGTGTTCTCTTTTGTCCCTATATTAATCTATTCTCCACACATTGTGATAAACATTACTGGAAAACTCTAAAAGGTGTTTAGCAATTTGTTAACTGTGGCTGACCTTAAGTAGCAGCCACCACATCTCTGCAATTGAAGCAGCTCACATAATGGTGGACTTTCTAATCTTCTTAAGTGGATGGAATCTTAGATAGGAAAGGCAAAAGTCCAAGATAGGAAAAGAAATATGAGAAGAATAGAGCTTTAAACTTATTATCTCACTTATTTTTTTTTAATTAAGCCTGTTAGGCACAATTATTACTCCTGTTAGATATAATTATCAAGCCTGTTAGATACAATTATTGGTCCTGTTTTATAGATCATGGAACTGAAGCCCCTAGAGGGCAATGGTGATACCAGAATTCAAAACCATGGCAAAGGATGCTGAAGGAGGTGATGGTAAAAGGAAAATGGAGAGAGCAATACACAGGAGTGGAGAGATCCAAGAACCTAAAGTAGAATATGAAGTAACAGAGACAAGATTTATCTTCTCACACAGAAGAACAAACAAATAGATAAATATGTAGAACAACAGTTTACAAGACAGTGTGCATCAGAAAATGAATTACAGTGACCCCTGAAGATGAGAAACAAATGAAGTGAGTTTACGATTGCCTCCACTTACTGCCTGGAGGGAGTTTCCAGGTTTCCAGGCTGCAGTGCAGGGAGGGGAAATTCAGGTGGAGCCGGTGGACTCCCTGAATTAAGGAGATGATTCAGGGAGACAAGGACAGCAGAGTTTGTGGAATAGAGTAGAGAAATGCAAGAGTTGTGTAGATAGGGAACTACAGAAACCTACAGTTGATATCCTGTGAGTATTCAGCTGAGTATCAATCAACTCATGCATGTAAGAAAAATTCCAGAGACCAAGGAAAGAACCATGTAAAAGATCAGAGGTAAGCATAACTGACATTCCCAAAGGGCCAAGGAATAGTGCTCATTTCTTTCAGTAAGACTGGAAAACAAACAAAAATCACAGGTCATATGGTAGGGTTTACAGAAGGGTCTTCCTTTAGTAATGTGGGATAAATAGCTCTAGAATGAGCAATGCTCAGATCAGGTCAAACAAATCCTAAAAGCTAGATCCAAAAGCATCAATCCATTTCCAAGTAAGTTAACTGCATATCAAAACAGAGCTGAAGGACATTTATAAGAATACAAAATTATCCTATAACCAACACAGGAAAATTCTCAATGTCTGTCACCCAATAAGTTAGTTATTAAGCAAGCAAAGAATCAGAAATACACAACCTTCATTTATGAGATGAATCAAAACCAACTGAAAACTGATACAAGTATTAGAATTAGCAGACACCGATGGTCGAATATTTATTATACCTGTATTTCATATGTTCAGAAAGTTAAGTAGAGACATGAAAGTTATTACAAAACAAATTAAACTCTTAGAGATGAAAACTACAATATGTAAGAAGAAAAATACAATGGGTGGGAATATGATGTAAGGTTCGCAGATGTCAAGGTTGATGAATTTGAAGACTTAGTAATAGAAACTACCCAAATGAAACAGAGAGAAAATCAAACAAACAAGCAAAATAAAAAGAAAGAAAGAAAAGAGAAAGAAAGAAAGAAAGCATCAGTGAGCTGTGGGAACACTTTAATAGCCACAAAAATCCACGTAATTGGATTCTCTGGGGGAGAGGCAAGTGGGGGAAGAACAAAAAACATATGAAGAAATAATGGTCAAAATTTTCCAAATTTGAAGAAACCTATAAATCCACAGGCTCAAGAAGTTCAGTCAATTTCAAGCTGCTAAGATAGTGGTATTTTTTTTTTTTAATGAGCAATAGAAAACTAATTTTAAAAAAAGGTAATTAAACAAAAATGATAGCAACATATGGCCATAGGGCCTATCTGAAAATAGTATCACATGTGAAGTGTCCCGATCATCTCAAGGTATGGTAAGACTTAATTCTCAGAATATTAAAAATATAATTCTTTTATAAATATTTTGTTAGTATATGGCTAAATGTTACTTAACTTGTTAAAGATAGAATCAGCAGGGCAAAAAACCTGGTTTAAATGAGGATATAAACGGAAAGCAAAGAATGCTAGAATGAGTGCTCAATGAGATGCAAAGCTTGCCAGTGTCCTAGATGCAATTAAATCATAACCTTTAGAGAAACCTTCTCTACATACAAAGAATCATTTTCACATTGCCAATTCTCTACAAATTAACAACTAATGTACAGTTTACTCACTAATTGATAGTGAATAGCAAGTTAAAAAAAATAAAAAAGATTCTTCTTGTCAATTAGCCCTGAGGTGATTTTGTAGGCAGAGTATAACATTGAAAGGACATGCAATCACTTTTCCTCTTTATTTTTAAGCTTTGAATATTTTTTTATTAATGGATACTATTGAATGCAGGATTAAGTGATGACTGCGGACCTGCCCACTGATGAGTTATGGGTCTGAGAATTAAGGTGACTTCAAAGATATTGTAGACTGGGGCCGGCCCGGTGGCACAGTGCTGCAGTGCGCCGCTTGGGAGCGCGGTGGCGCTCCCGCCGAGGGTTCGGATCCCACATACAGACCGGTTCCCGCTCACTGGCTGAGCGAGGTGTGGGTGCAGCGCCGAGGGTTGCGAACCCATTGCCGGTCCCGGTCCGGTGCGGGTGCGACACTGAGGGTTGCGATCCATTGCCGGACACGAGAAAAGACAAAAAAAAAAAGGAAAGATATTGTAGACTGAAAGAAGTCAGGGAATATTCTGACCCTGTTATAATCAACAAGAGAATTCACCATATTAAATACATTTATATGTGCTAGCTAAATACAAATCACATTACAATAAAAACTCTTCTCAAATTAGTTTATCTGTACACTTAATATTATATGAATATATTAGTAAAATCATGCCACTTTCTTTTTAACTCTTAATAAATTGAACAAGAATTTGTAGAAAAGTAGTTTTCCAAAATATTTTCCTTAGAATTGCAGTGAGGAATCCGGGTCCCTTTTCTATTTTAAGATTTCTGCCAGTTAAGTCATTATTTCCTTCAGGGGTTGTCATTTATCTTTGCTTTCTTTCAATGTCTTGATTACCTCAATCTCCATCCGTTTGTTATGATACCACAATCTAATTCGGGTCCAGCAATTCAGTAACACTTCTATAGGAGGAAATTTGCCATCAATCAATTTCTAAGCCCCATAAAAAAAATCTGTTCTTAACCTACTTTCCTTCTTTGCTTCCATGATACGTTATACTTAACTCCACGAGGATGTAAGAGTACTTGCCTTTCACTGATTTGTAATTGTTTCCTGGAGGATGTTTCTTGGAGGATATTTCCTGGAGGGAAGGAAATAGACATTGCTCTTTATCCACAAAATCTACCACTAAACTTACCTAGCGGGCATTCATCCAATAAATAGGAGTAATTTAAGAGAAAGGTTAGGTAAGGATAAAAGCTTACATCTAGAGGGTGATTGTTAGCCACACCTATAAAGGAAACAGTTTCTTCATAAGATTGGAACACCCTGCATTGAGCTAACCAGATTTTAGGTTCTATTGTAAGATTTTTTAAGTTCATGAAAGCTCCCTAGTTTCTCCCTAGGTTCTCTGTTAATTCTATTATTTTCATTACAAGTCTTTGGAAATCAAATGCATATAATCAAAAAATCATTAATTAAGGAAGGAAGGACCATTACATTAATCTTCCCTTTGCTTCTCCATCAACATTTGTCAGTTTAACGCATGCTAATCCCAATTGATATATACATTTTATATTTGTAGTCTAAATATTATAAATGAACAATATGTGCTTGAGTTTTCTAATAGAAATCTTAAACATGATACAAAGTAGTCACTTGCTCAATAGTGGCCAGTTACCACAACGAATGTAATGTAGAAATTGTGAAGTCTTGTCTTTGTTTACATATAAATGAATATAAAAATTTTGTTCTTGGGGGATTTTGAACCACTGTCCTTTGTCAAGCCCTTTTCACCTTGTGCTAAATGAGAACACCATCACTAATATTGCTTTGCTGTTCCTTATTTTCTGTTGAATGAATAAGCCTACCCTTTTTCAAATACGATTACCCTCTTCTTCAGTTTTACTGTTCCTGTGGAATTAGATCACCTTATCATGTACAGCGGTTCAATAATAGCTTTCCTTAAATAGGTACATGAAGGTCAACTTGAGACTTCCTTCTCCATAGGGATCAAAAAGAGGTATGAAATGCCATTGCAGCCAAATTCTGATTGTCTCTAACCAAGCGGAAGGTGTTTTTATAAATAAATCTCAGTTTATAACAGATGGCTTAGCACAAGCAGAAAAGGGAATCAATAAGAAAAGTGAAAACAACTATAAGTCAATGAATATTAACAGCTTAATATTAAAAAGGACCATATGAATTCATAGCAACTGTATATATTATTCAGAACTTTTTTCCAATATAAAAGGATATATTGCCATATGCAATGCAGTTTGTTTTTTCAGTAGATGCATATCTCTAACATCTGTTTTCATACAATTTAAAGCAAATTACAGATATGACTATAAATAAATGGCTTGCTTATATGTCTGTATATTTTCTAAGCCCTGTGAATACACCACTTATTGCTCTTATAACTATCAGAATGCCAAGAATTTTCAGCTCTACCACCTGCAACAGAATTTGTGTAAAATTATCTTTATAATTTCCCAGATGGTAGGATAGAGAAGTTTTTTGCACATTTATGAATTTTTATGTCCTCTGATGTTTTTCTTTAAAAATGAATTGATTTTTTTATCGACTATCTTATTGCTATCAAAGAGTTTAATGATAGGAATCTCCCTTGAAATTGAATTTGATTATTTTCAATCTCAATTTATAGGTTATGCTAAGTTTTAGGTAAAAATATAATGTGTTAGATAGTCAAGTATTTCCACTGGACTGAATTTCATATTGGACTAACTTCTTTTGTTAAATCTGTGAAGATGATTGCAGACACTCTTTTTTTCTGTATTCTTTTGTGTGACTAGGGGTCTGTTTGTCTCACATCATAAATCATTCTTCTCTGAAAACATTTATGACACTAAAACTACACAGTGAAATGTATGTAACTGTGAAGATGTGGTTCAATGATCAGTTAGACCCATAAAGTCTAATCTCAATAATGCAGCCAGGGTAACATATTAAGAATGCATTTGATTATTCTACCATTCTGCTCAGAACCCATCAATGATTTCCTACATTACTCAAGAATAAATGCTCAGAAAGACTCTATGATTGTCTGTACTTTACCTCTTCAAATTCACATCCTACTCCTCTCCATCCTGCTCATTCAGCTGTAGCCATGTTGGTCCCCACAGTCTTCCTCAGTCACACGAGGCATGCTCTTCCTGCGTCTTTACACTTGCTGGTTTTTGTTTTGTTTTGTGTTTTGTATTTTTGCTTTTTTATTTTTTTTCTGGCCTGGAATGTTTATCTCCAATACATGGCTAAACACATGGCTGGATCCATCACCTCTTTTGGGTCTTAACTTGAATATCACCTTCTCTGTGAGGTCTTCTCTGTTTACCACAGTACCTAAAATGGCAACTTCTTTCTCAGCATATTATTTAATCCTTTACAGCTTTATTTTTTAATCACTTATTATCCTATGTGTATGCATGTATATAACTCAATTATGTTATTTATTTTCTGTCTACCCAGTAGAATGTAAACTCCAAGAGAGCAAGGATGTTTGATCTGTTTACAATGGCAACTACGACATAGTTGGACCTTATTAAATACGCATGAATTAGTCAATGAATGACCATATTGGCATTTTTTCAGCTAGAGTGCTAGGGTCAGAACCCCTAGGTGTATATATGGACATAAAGATGAGGTGTGTGTGTGTGTGTGAGTGTGTGTGGTTTATTTTCTTACTGCATGTGAAGAAATACAAGGATGTTTGATCTGTTTACAATGGCAACTACGACATAGTAGGACCTTATTAAATACGCATGAATTAGTCAATGAATGACCATATTGGCATTTTTTCAGCTAGAGTGCTAGGGTCAGAACCCCTAGGTGTATATATGGACATAAAGATGAGGTGTGTGTGTGTGTGTGAGTGCTAGGGTCAGAACCCCTAGGTGTATATATGGACATAAAGATGAGGTGTGTGTGTGTGTGTGTGTGTGTGTGTGTGTGAGTGTGTGGTTTATTTTCTTACTGCATGTGAAGAAATACATACCTTTCTTTTCCTATTCTCTCTCATTCTTTTTCTCTCACTTTTTCTTCATTCTCCTCCTACTACTTCTCCTCCTCTGCTTTTTCCTTCTTCCGCTCTCTCTCTTTCTCCCTTCTCCTAATTTTCGTTTTTCTGAAACAATGTCTTAGCCTATTAATCATTATTGGTTTACTTCCTAAGTGTAGCTAAGGTCCAGGCACCCCTAGGAACCCTGAGACATTGGCTAAATGTCAATTTCTTACATTTCCCAGTTTTAGTAATATCAGGGTTTTATTCATTTTTTGAATTTTGTTTTTCCATCATTCCAATCAAATGAATGCCACATGTAGCCTGCCTGTCTGCTATTGACTGTGGTTTCATCTCAGAACACCGCCTCTTGCACCTGCTTCAGACTCTATCAACTCCAACCTTAATCTTTCATATGGATTTCAGTTTATCATGTGTGCTTGTACATTGAAGCGGTGCCAGGAAATTTAGTGATATTCTGAAATAAAGTGGGGCAGGGATAGCACTATTATGAGAATAATGATGGATGAACCTGGAATTGGCTACAGGTAGCCAAGACAAGTGCTTTTGAATAACAGACCCCTGAGGCAGCAAGATTACATAACTTTAGTACATGCTAGTACTTATCACAATTACATGCTAGAGCTATCACAATTACTTTCTATAAAAACATGGAAAATAACATTATCCTTTTTTAAAGATTTGGTTATTCTAATAAATTCTAATCTTTAAGGGAAATATTACTTTAGTTGTTTAAATTCAGTAATTTCCTGTGCATGAAATATTTTAAGATTTTAGTTTGGTTTAAAATATACTCAGTCTTCATACAATATTTAAAACATGCCATTGACTTTAACTTTCAAAATACACTGCCAAAAATAGTATTATGGTAAAAAGTATCACTTTAGAAGTTCTAATTTGCCTAATGTTTTAAAATTTGTATGTCTCACATTTCATTATTTAGACTTTGGCATATTTCAAACACATGTATCAGTTCTTCAAATATTTGAGGCCAAAATGTGATTGATATGTAACTAAAAGTATTCTCACTGAGCTGCACACTTGATATTAGAGCTCTGGAAAATTCATTGTCTTTTTCTTTAATGACATCAAGACGTGTCAATTTAACTAATCTGAGGGAAATCTCCACTCTGATTATCTAATATTTCTAACTATTCAATGTTGTAAAAAACACAGGTAAGAAAATCAGACACTGAATTCACAAAAGGAATGCACAGTGTATTCCCTAGGATGTTTTTTATTTATGCATAAAGGTAGTCCTTAAAATATCTTAATATAAACATATGTGTATATGATCTAGAGAAATTAAGCTAGAAAGATGCATCAGCAGGATGTGAAAGATGCATTAGTACAGTAAATGTATTGTCCTTTGTTTTCTGTTTTTGAGTTTTGTTTTGTTTTTGCTACTGGCCTGTATGGGCATCAAAACCCTTGACCTTGTTGTTATAACACCATATTCTAACCAACTGTTAGCTAGTAGCTAACCTGCTACTTCCTTTGTTTTCTGAATAAAGGTTATGAAATATTAAAAATAAGAGCAGGAAATTAATTCAGCATTATTTATGACACATCAAGATAATTAACGAAAAGTTTGATCCTCCACCCACCAGTGGTTCTATTCAAATACATTATTATATATCATCCTAATTTTCATCCTTCTACTTTTCATTGGCTTAGTCAGATTTTTACATAATGGAAAGAAAGTTTGTTTAACGGGATAAACATTTTTCTCTTTTTTCTAAGACTTAAGTTCAGTTATAATATTAAACTTGGTATTCAGCTAAATATAAACATTTCTTGAAAATATTCTTTTCAGCTAAATATGACATTTCATTATAGTCTAATTACCCCTTTTAAATAATAGTATCACTGTTTTTCCTTTACTGATGTTTTGTAGAATCTAGAATTTCATCCTGACTCCTCAAAAACTTCTATAGATTGAGCCACCAGAGAAACACTAAAGATATATATCCCTTTCTTCTGATCTACAAATGGTCCAGGAGGTGCTATAATTCTGTGTAAAAAGTCTGAAATCAGTTATATCCATCCTGGAAACTTAGGGCAGCTTGTGTCGAAAGAGGAATCTTGGTGGTGAATGATATTCCAGGGACTTTCATAGCGTCGAGATATTTTCCTTCTACTTCTAATTTTTTGAGAGTTTTTTTTTTTTTTTTTTTTTTTTTTTTTTTTTTTTTATCACGAGGGCATGTTGAATTTTATCAAATGCTTTTCCTGCAGCTTTTGAGAAGATCATATTGCTTTTGTCCTTCATTCTGTTAATGTTCTGTACATTTACTGATTTGCATCTGTTGAGCCATTCTTACTTCTCTGGAATAAATCACACTTCATCATGATGTATAATCTTCTTAACATGCTCTTGCATTTGTTTTGCTAGTATTTTGTTGAGAATTTTTGCATCTACATTCATCAGGGTATTGGCCTGTGTTTTTGTTTTTGTGTCCTTGTCTGATTTTGGTATCATGGTGATGCTGGCCTCATAGAATGAGATTGGAAGAATTCCCTCGTCTTTGAAATAGTTTGAGAAATATCGGTATTATTTTTTCTTTAAAAGTTTAGTAGAATTCAGCAGTGAAGCCATCCAGTCCTGGACTTATCTTTGCTTAGAGACTGCTGATTACTGGTTCAATGTCATTACTTGCTATTGGTCTGTTTAGGGTTTCTATTTCTTCTTGGTTCAGTCTTGGTAGTTTGTATATGTCTAGAAATTTATCATTTCCTCTAGGATTTCAAAATTTTGGTGTATAGTTAGTTGTTCATAATAGTCTCTCATGATTCCTTGTATTTCTGTGGTATTAGTTGGAATGTCCCCTTTTTCATTTCTGATTTTTTTTATTTGAATCTTCTCTCTTTTCTCTTTTATGTTTTTTTCTACTATTTTTTTGAATTGAGGCATAATTGATTATACTTATTTGTGGGGTACAGAGTTGAATAGCAATACCTGTGTACAACATGTGATGATCAAGTCAGGATAATTACCATATTAATCATTACAAACATAATCATTCTTTGTGTTCATTAACTAATTTCTCACTAACTCCCCTTCTCCCCTTTTCCCACTTAACATTTTCTTCAAGCTCATCCATGTTGCTATGAATGGCAGAATTTCATTCTTTTTTCATGGTTGAATAGTATTCCATTGTGTATATATATACCACATTTTCATTACACAGTCATCAGTCAAAGGACACTAGATTGGTCTAAATTCTAGCTATTGTAAATAGAGTTGTGATGAACATGGGAGTGCAGGCATCCCTCCAACATGATGGTTTCTATGCTTTGAGTGTGTACCCAGTAGAGGGACTGCTTGATTGCATGGTAGTTTTATTTGTATTTGTTTAAGAAACCTCCATATTCTTTTTTCTTAGTTTTAGTCTAGCTACTGTTTTGTCAGTTTTCATTATGTTTTCAAAAAAAACAACTTTTTGTTTTGTTGTTATTATAAATCATTTTAAGAAACCTCCATATTCTTTTTTCTTAGTTTTAGTCTAGCTACTGTTTTGTCAGTTTTCTTTATGTTTTCAAAAAAAACAACTTTTTGTTTTGTTGTTATTATAAATCATTTTTTGGTCTTTATTTCATTTAGCCCTGCTCTGATCTTTATTATTTCTTTTCATCTATGAATTTTGGGATTGTATTATTCTCATTTGTCTAGTTTCTTGAGGTGGAATTTTAGGTTGTTTATTTGAAATCTTTCTACGTTTTTAATGTAAGCACTTATTGCTATAAAATTCTCTCTTAGTACTGCTTTTGCAGTATCCCATAGGTTTTGGCATGCTGTGTTTCCATATGCAGCTAACATCATGCTGAATAGGGAAAAGTTGGAAGCTTTTCCACTAAGAACAGGAACAAGACTAGTATGACAACTTTTACCACTCTTATTCAACATAGTACTGGGAGTCCTATAAGCGATTAGACAAGGAAAAAAGGTGGGCAGGGCATCCAAATTGGAAAAATGAAAGTCAAATTGTCCGTTAGCAGATGACATGTATAAAGAAAACTAAAGACTCTACCCCGAAACTCTTAGAACTAATAAAAAAATTCAGTAAAGTTGCTGATTTTTTGTGTGTCGGTATATGAAAAAAATGCTGAAGATCACTAAATATTAGAGAAATGCAAATCAAAACCACATTGAGATCATTTCACCCCAGTTAGAATGGCTATTATCAAAAAGACAAAAAATAACAAATACTGGCAAAGATGGGGAAAAAAGGAACTCTTATTCACTGTCAGCAGGAATGTAAATTAGTGCAGCCATAATGGAAAACAGTATACTGATTTCTCCAAAAACTAAGAATAAAACTACCATATGCTCCAGCAATCCCACTGCTGGGTATTTATACAAAGGAAAGGAAATTAGCATACTGAAGAGATATCTGCACCCCCATGTTTGTTACAGTACTATTCACAATAACCAAGATATGGAATCAACCTAGGTGTTCATCAACAGATGAGTTGAAAAAGAAAAGTTCCATATTTAATAGTGTTTGACAGGTGTTTTCCATTTTTTCATTTGTTTAAATAGTTTTTGGAGGCCACTATTTTGTCTAAGTTTTCAAACGGTTGACATAAAGACATTCCCCATTTTATATTTACTTTTTATTCCTTTTTTCCCCATTTTAATCCATTATTCCTGAGGACTGTCTATTTAATTAGTCTATTCAAGTAACTGGCATTTGGCTTTGTTGATTCTATTTTAACTCTATATTCTATTTTATTGATGTCTGCTCATATGTTTTTTTATTGTTTCTTCTCTTCTACTTTCTTTGCTTTAATTCCATTCTTGCTTTTGAATTCTTTGTTGGATACTTTTCAAAATCAGCTTTATTAAGGTATAAATGACCTACAATAAATTGCACATATTGAAAGTAAAAGTAAACAATTTTATACTTTAAAAATAATAAACTTTTCATTTTAAAATAGATTTACAGTTACAGAAAAGATGCAAATACAGTGCAGAGAATTCTCATATTCCAGAGAAAACCTCACATCCACTTTTCTCTATTATTTACATCTTACACTACTATGGTGCATTTGTCACAATTAATAAACCAATGTTAATATGTTGTTATTAATTAAAGTCCATATTTTATTCGGATTTCCTTAGTTTTTATGTAATGTCTTTTTCTCTTACAGAATCCCATCTAGGATACCATGATACATTTATACACCATATCTCCTTAGGCTCCCCTTGGCTGTGACAATTATTCACACTTTCCTGTTTTTGAGGACATAAGAATTTTAAGAAATGTTAATCAGGTATTTAGTAGAACGCTCCTTAATTGTGATTTGTCTGATGTATTTATCATGATTAAACTGAGGTTACATGGTTTGTGGAGGAAGAACACACAGGTAAAGTATCACTCTTATCAGATCACATAAGGTACATACTATCAGTATGACTAACCATGGTTCACGTTAACCTTAATCACCTGGCTGAGGTAGAGTATGTTAGGTTTCTCCACTATAAAGTTACTCTTTTTCTCTCCTCTCTTTATACTGTACTATTTGTAAGGAAGTCACTATGCACTGACAACACTTAAGGAGCAGAAATTTATATTTCAACTTATATTCCATTTCCTTTAACCTTCTGTTTGGCCATTAGGAGCCCTATCATCTGGCTCTTGTGTCCCTTGACTTACCCCAATCAGAGAGAGAGAGAGACAGAGAGAGAGAGAGAGAGAGAGAGAGAGAGAGTGTGTGTGTGTGTGTGTGTGTGTGTGTGTGTAGAACTTTATTCTCTAGCATTACAAGATGTTCCACACAGGATCATCTTGTATAAATTCTATCCTAATTATAGAATCAACCATTTCACCAAGAAGCCCTCCATGTTTTTATTGAAAAATCGCATTCGAAACCAAGATCTGAGCACTAAGTGTTTTCACTGGTACTGGTTCTAGGCTCTCTCAGCTGTAAGAGCAAGGGAATATATATTTGTGTAGAATAGTTCAGGTATATAAAAACATCTACAAATATTACACACACACTTATAAGGATGTATGTCTGTGTGTGTATACAAAGCTAAACTTGAGTTCATACTAATGTCTTCAAATCTAACCCATTCTGGCATGGATAATTTCATCCTTCTCCCTTTGTTTATACAATACCATTCTAATAGTGATTTGTCATCATCTGCCATCCATTTACTTAATTGTTCAATTCCAGCATGCTTTACAGGGGTTTCATATTTGAAGTTAGTATTTTTGGAGAACAAGTTTTATCATCTACAGTATAGTGTTTACATGCAATTAATTTTGTCTATAGTTTTTCACATTCAGCTCATTTCCAAAATTATTTGCGTCAGCATTTTACCCATCCTACCTCCTTCCATGAGGTTGTTTAATATAATTTTGTTAGAGTTAATTTGTCATATTCTGAAGTTTATCCCAGCATCCCTGAACATCTTAAAATATTTTTAAGAGACATACATTAGGGTTCAACTTGCTGTAAAGTTATATAGGTTTTGAAAATTCATAGTGTCATATAGTCATGATTAAAATATTATACAGAATATTTTTACTGCTGCTCTAAAATATTCTCCATGTTTTACCTATTCATTTTCTTCCTCACTTAAACCTCTGTCAACCATTGATTGGTTTGCCTTATCTATAGTTTTGTCTTTTCCAGAATGTCATATCAATTATATTTTTGCTGGATATAGACTTCCACATTGCCTTTTTTTTTCCAGAAATTTTAAAATGTTGATTCACTGTCTTTCTCTTACATTGTTTCTTATGAGAAATATGCTGTTACTCTTATATTTTGCTTAGATACAAACACATATTTTAAAGTTGCTTTTAAGAATTTTTTTTCTATCACTAATTTTTTATGTCTGTGTAATTTTTCTTTTCACATTTTGTATTTGAGATTTCAGAGCTTCTTAGATCCATGGATTAATAGTTTGCATCCATTTGGGAAAATTTATGAGTATTGTTTCCACAATTTATTTTCTGCCCCACCCTCAGTCTCTTCTCCTCTGGGGATTCAAATTACACACATTAAAGTACATGAAATTATTTCATACTCACTGTTGCTATTTTAATTTTTTAAAGTTATTTTATGCTCTGTTTTATTTTGGATAGTTTCTATTGCTATGTCCTCAAATGTACCCTTTGTTTTGTTCAAATCTGTCATTAATTTCACCCAGTGTATTTTATAGTCCAGATACATAGATTTTTTCTTAAAAGTTTGATCTTGATTCATGGAAATATTTTCCATATCTTGACTTAACTTTTCAAATATACAGGATACATTTATAATAACTGTTTTAATGTTCATAAAACTCTATCATCTGTGTCAGTTCTAGGTTGGTTTCAATTGACTTTTTTCTTAATTATGAATCGTGCTTTTCTGCTTCTATGCATTCTTGTTAATATTTGCTTGAATGCCACACATTGTGCATTTTAACTGTTGCATGCAGCATATTTTTTATTTCTAAAAAATTTCTTGTGCTTTGTTTTGGGACAGTAAAGTTACTTAGAAACAAAAATAAATAAATAAAAGAAAAGGTGGTATATATACACTATGAAACACTATTCAGCCAAAAAGAGAATGAAATCTTGTCATTTGTGACAATACAAAAGAGCCTGAAAAACATTATGTTAACTGAAATAAATCAGGCACAGAAATATATATACCACATGTTCTCACTCATATGTGGGAGATGAAGAAAATAAAGTTGAGCTTATAGAAGTAGGGAGTGGGATTGTGGTTATTAGAGGATGGGGAGAGGAGTGGGAGTGAAGATAGGAAGAGGTTGGGTAGCAAAAACAAAATCACAGCTAGATGGGACAAGTAAGTTTAGTTATCTCCAGTAGTGCTAGGCATCTATAATTAACAATAATTTATTGTATGCTCTCAATTAGCTAGAAGAGAGTAGCTCAAATGCTCTTATCATAAAGAAACGATAAATTTCTGCAATGACAAATATGCTAATTACCGTGATTTGGTCATCACACATTGTCGGGCCTTAAAAACTAACACCACCTTAATTGACATTACAAGCGGTGCCATTATGGTCCCACAAGGGCGTATTAACGTGCAGCCTAAGACGGAGCCGGGAGGAAGTAGGGTGGGAGTGTCTGTGGGAACCTTGCCTTAGCCCTTATTGGCCAAATACGTGCTTCTGCGCTCGTGAACACAATAGCTAGGCATTGAGACAGGATGCATGCTCTCTTGACCGTTAAGCTTATAGGATTATGTTAAAACCTCCCCTCCCCATCTGCCTATAAAAGCAAGTGCTTGTGTGATAATAAACGGAACTGCCATGACAGAACCCCCGCCGCGTCTGAGTGTCCTTTAACTGGGATGGTTTGGGGCCGGTGGTTGTGCTCACCTCTCTTCACGGCTCTCTTCCCCCATCTCCTTCTAAAGGGGACAGGAGGGAAAGAGGAATCCGGGCCGTTCACTCGCCCACTGAAAGGAAGGAGGCTAGGGCTGTACGGGTCAGCCAGTGGCAGACCCAACAACACATTGTACACATGTATCAAAATACAACTCTTTACCCCATAAATATGTACAATCAATACATGCCAATTAAAAAATAAATTAATTTTAAAAATGTTCCCGGGCTACTTTAGCATATAGTCAATTCTTCAAATGAGGTGTGTTTTTTTTTTTTTTTTTTTTTTTTTTTTACCTCAGAGACTGTCTCTTTCTCTTCTTCAAATGTTATCTCCTGAGCTATCCTTCTTGCTGACCTCTTCTTGTCACTTAGGTTACATGGTACCTCTTCAGAGAGCCTGCCCTGACCAACTCTACTTAATATTGCTCTGTCTTCTCTGATGAATCACTCTGACAAAGGACTTTGTTTTATTTTATTCATAGTATGTATCATTATCTGAGTTTAACTTATATTTTAATTCACCTTCTCCTTCACTCCAGTCTCCCTCAATGGAATAAAGATGCATGAATATAGGGCCTTTTCCATCCTCTTCAATGTTTATACCTCGTGCATATTATAGTAACTGGCACAGAAGAAGTGATGTTGCTTTGTGTGCATTGTGGGGAGAGAAGGGGAGTGTATAACCTATGAATTACTACAGGATAATTTGACTGTAAGAAATGCTTCATTTTTTAGTTACTCTAAACTATTCTAACTTGTTCCAAATCATTTTAAATTTAGCTTGAACTTCTCAACAATATTGGCAAGAATCCAGTATTTGTCACTGTCAGAATCTTGCCCTATCCATCATAACATATGAAAACCTAATTCTTATGCAGCTGAAGGAAAATGGTTGAGGACCTGCTTTTAAATTTGTAGCATTAGTAGTATGGGTCCTCCTTGCTATCACTGAGACAATCTATTTAAAAGTGATCATCACTCTTAGCCCCACAGCCTCTGTACAAAGCTAGATGCAGGGAATTTCATGGAAACTTTATAGCCCCAGTTCAAAGTGCTCAATATCCCCATCTGAGGTGTCCCTATCCACTGGTACTTGCTTTTAGGTCCTCATAACTTTTAAGATCTATAACCCTCATTCTGAATTTTTTTTTTCCTTTTTGTCTTTTTTCGTGTCCGGCAACGGATCGCAACCCTCAGTGTCGCGCCCGTACCGGACCGGGACTGGCAACGGGGTCGCAAACCTCGGCGCTGCGCCCGCACCTCGCTCAGCCAGTGAGCGGGAACCGGTCTGTATGTGGGATCCGAACCCTCGGCGGGAGCGCCACTGCACTCCCAAGTGGCGCACTGTAGCAGTGCGCCACCGGGCCGGCCCCATCATTCTGAATTTTTTAAGGTCCAAACATGCATGTTTGAATTGACTTCTTCAATTTTGTATATGTAAAGCTTTATTTTCTAACCCTTCTCAGAATATCAGTCGGCCCTTTTAAAAAACATTAATGTTCTAAACAACAAAGCCAGGGTATATAAAAGCAGCCTCTTTGGCTTATATATTCTCTGTTCTAGAGCCAAAAGTAATTAAAAACAACAACAACAACAACAACAACAATGACAACAACAAGTAAACATATAAAAAACAAAGGATATTTACCTCCCCACTAAGAGTACTGAGGATCTCTTCATCTCTCATAAATTATGCTCTTTTGCCTCACATATAATTGAGAAGAAACTCAGTGAGATGTTGTGGGTAATACCAGCTGATTTTTAAAATTTGATCTATGCAAATTTCTCAACAAAATACTCCTTCCCTTGGTAAGTTATTAACAACTTTGAAATTGAACAGATTTCTTTTTGAAGCTATCATGGGTAATACCAGCTGATTTTTAAAATTTGATCTATGCAAATTTCTCAACAAAATACTCCTTTCCTTGGTAAGTTATTAACAACTTTGAAATTGAACAGATTTCTTTTTGAAGCTATCACTAATAATTAATAAAGGAAAGATACATGGTATATGATAATTTAAATTACATAAATTTTATCTAAAGTGGTCAACTCATGAATGAAAGAAAAGATAGCATTTTCCTCAAAAGTAGAGATTATTATTTAGAGAGAGAGTGCAAGATTTCACAGGAAAAAAAAGTGTTAATAGTTTCTATTTCCTTCTAACCCTTAAAGAAAGATTACAATCTGTCATGCATGAGTGGGGGAGAAACTGATGTGGAATCTAACCACAGAATTTTAAAGATGCCAGAGACTCTAGATAAAATTTAGTTTGGCATCTTTTATTCAAATGAAAACAATCTGAGGCCTCTGAGTAATAAAGCCAGTTAGTTCCAGACACAGATCTAAAATCTAGGTAGCCTGACAGATTGGTCCTGCATTATTTTCCTTCTGATGTAGAAAGTAAAATAAGGAAGTCAAAGAAACAGTTCCCTAAATTAGTTAGGCTCAACAGTTACGAAGTAATAGGTTAAAACATATTTTTTCTTAGCATGAAGTCCCAGAACAGATCAAAGTGATCAAAAGTTTTGAAAAATAAGCTAAATGTTTATAAGATATAGTTAGATTAAAGGAGGACTAATGTTCAAAAAATAAGAAAATAAAGAATAAAGATATGAAAATATAACATTTACTGAGCTAATTTTATATTTTTCCTTTCCTTTTTACTAAAAATATGTGATTCTTTTCTCGGTGTGTGTTTTATTATAGTACTTGCAACAAGTGTATAATGTAGTATATTTTCTTTATGTATATAAATATGGATCTAGGATCAATACAGAAACCTGTTCCACGTATCTTTTCAAGCCAATGAATAAGTTGTAATTCCACTATGGAATTACACCATACATTAATTTGAACATTGATTTTTAAAATCTATATGAATTATTATAAAAGTAGAATGTGTAAAAATAAAATTTTGATTTAAAGTAAATATTGCAGATATAATTTTAAATGGTAAATAAAAGCTACATCAAAATCAATCAAGTTCTTCCAAAAAAATAAATATTAAAAAAATGCAAAATTAAAAACATTTTAAAAATTAATTTTTTTTTTTAAAAAAGTTCTTCCAAAAGATAGAATCTTTTTAGTTAGTATGAAAGTGGGGGACTGGGTAGGAAGAATTACTTTAGAGGTGTTTATATAATGAGTATTAAGGAAACCACTATATCATCTTAATTTATTCTTAGTATAAATCCATCTTATATATTTTAATACATTTTAAAAATAAGAAAATAATATATAAAATATTGATGTGATAGTGATTTCAGCAAGGTAGCAGAATAGGATGCCCTTAACCTTCTTTTTCCCCATGAACACAACAATTTAGCAATTTATGAACAAATTCTCTTTGTGAGAAATCTAAAAACTAGTTGAGAGGTTACTGCACCCTACGTGTGAAAACATAGAAACCAGTAGGAAAATTTGAGACACTTGTCACCAGAACCACTACCCCTGGCACAGCACCATATGATCAGAGAGAAATCTCCAAGGTCGCTGCTTCTCCCTGGAGAGTGATATAGTTGGACTGCATGTTTAATGTCTCAACTTTTCCAGGGTCTCCACAGAGGACCAGTTTCTGTCTTGCCAGTCTAAAAGCTCTGACAGGACCTGGAATACTCTAGCCACCTGGGGAAAAACAAAGATGGTGGTTTCGGCTGTGGAAGTTGCCTCAGCCCTTCCTCCTGCTCTCCCTAACCCCCCTGCTCATCATATAGATAATGGATAGACCTACCTTAGAAGAAATGCTAAACAAAGTTCTTCCAGATGAAACAAAAGGATGGTAAACAGCAACATGGTAGTATAAGAAAGTATAATACTAATTGGTAAAATTAAGTATATAGACAAATACAGAATACTATATTTACTGTAATGGTCATGTGTAGATCACTTTTAATTCTAGTATAAAAGTTAAAAGACAAAATATTAAAAATAACTATAACAAAAAATATGCTAGCAGGTACACAATATGAATAGATGTAAACTGTGACATTAGTAACAAAGTGTGAGGAGGGGAGAATTAAAGTGTAAAGTTTTCGTATGCAATTGAACTTAAGTTTGTTATCAAATTAAAATAAACTTTTATAACCATAAACTATTTCCTGTGAGCCCCATAGTAACCACAAAGAAAATACCTATAGAACATACACAAAGGAAAAAGAAAAAGGAATAAAAACATATCAATATAAAAAATTAATGAAACAGGAAAGAAGAGAGAAAGAGAGAAGAGTGACAAAAAACTACAAGAAAAAAAAAACAATTAGCAAAATGACAATAGTAAATTATTCCCTGTCAATACATATTTTAAATGTAAATGGATTAAATTCCCTTCTTAAAGGACATAGAATGGATGAATAGATAACAAAATATCCAATAATATGCTGTCTACAATAAACTCACTTTAGATTTAAGAACACACATAGGTTAAAAGTGAAGGTATAGAAAAAGAAATTCCAAGTAAATGAAAAACATAAGAGAGCAGGGTGGCTATACTTAAATCAGACAAAACAGATTTTAAGTCAAAAGCTGTCACAGGAGACAAAGAAGGACATTATATAATGGTAAAAAGGTCAATTTTTCAGAAGATATAATAATTATATATGCAAACATCAGAGCATTTAAATATAGAGAACAAATATTGACAGAACTGAAAGGAGAAATAGACAGCAATATAATACTAGCAAGAGACTTTTATACATGTTCAATAATGGACAGAACACCAAGACAGAATATCAATAAAGAAATAGCAAACTAGAACAACAATATAAACCGAATGAATCTAACAGACCAACACAGAACATTCTACCTAATGGTAGCAGAATACAAATTCTTCTCAAGTACACATGGAAAACTCTCTAGGACAGATCACATGTTAAGCCATAAAACAAGTCTCAACATATTTATGAAGTTTGAAATCATGCCAAGTATCTTTTACTGTCGGGTCCGCTGCCGGCCGACCCGAACAGCACTAACCTCGTTCCTTCTGGTGGGCAAGCGAATGGCCCGGATTACTCTTTCCCTCCTGTCCCCTTTGGAAGGAGATGGGGGAAGAGAGCCGTGAAGAGAGGGGAGCACACCGCCGGCCCCCCAAACAGCCCAGGTAAAGGACACTCAGACATGGCAGGGGTTCTGTCGAGCAGCAGTTCCGTTTATTAGAACACAAGCACCTGCTTTTAAAGGCAAATGGGAAAGGCAGGTTTTTTACATCCTCCAATCAGCTTAAGGGTTCCTGTTTCAATGCCTATCTATTGCAATCATGCAGTGTTCACGAGCACGGCCAGTAAGGGCTGAGGCAAGGTTCCTGCAGACACTCCCACCCTACTTCCTCCCGGTGCTGTCTTAGGCTGCCATGTTAAACCACTTGTAATGTCACTTAAGGTGGTGTTAGATTTTAAGGCCCGACATCTGCCCCTTTTTATTTTAATAAGGCAGCTGGAGGCGGCTAACCTTCCCAGCCTCGCCTCCATTCCCTCTGGTGG
>NW_007735285.1:25822-26257 GCF_000696425.1 Galeopterus variegatus | reverse complement strand
AACGTCTCTACTGGCAATGACCCACTTTTTCATAGAACAATCTTTGAGCCCGGCACAGGCAGGCTTGTGGTTGGCAGTCATGCCATCCCACACTAGTGTTTTTACAAACTGGTCCCGGAGAGGACCTGGGGGAAACTTTCTCTGTATGCTCTGTTCCACTTGAACTATGAAAGAGGGCAGGTCCTCGGAGTGTCGCTGGGTGACAAAGGACATTCTTGGGGGGGAGGGGAGAGAGGGAGGAGGGAGGGAGGTGTCGGTGATGGGCCATAATAATCATATACATTGTATATTGACAAAATAAAAATTTAACGGAAAAAAAAAAAAAAAGCCTCACATGGGGCACCACTCTGTCAGGTCTGCCGCCAGCTGACCCGAACAGCACTAGCCTCGTTCCTTCTGGTGGGTGAGCGAATGGCCCGGATTACTCTTTCCCTG
>NW_007735285.1:19467-24873 GCF_000696425.1 Galeopterus variegatus | reverse complement strand
GGTGGGGAGGGGAGAGAGGGATGAGGGAGGGAGGTGTCGGTGATGGGCCATAATAATCATATACATTGTATATTGACAAAATAAAAATTTAACGGAAAAAAAAAAAAAAAGCCTCACATGGGGCACCACTCTGTCAGGTCTGCCGCCAGCTGACCCGAACAGCACTAGCCTCGTTCCTTCTGGTGGGTGAGCGAATGGCCCGGATTACTCTTTCCCTGCTGTCCCCTTTGGAAGGAGATGGGGGAAGAGAGCCGTGAAGAGAGGGGAGCACACCGCCGGCCCCTCAAACAGCCCAGGTAAAGGACACTCAGACGTGGCAGGGGTTCTGATGAGCAGCAGTTCCATTTATTAGCACACAAGCACCTGCTTTTAAAGGCAAATGGCAAAGGCAGGTTTTTTACATCTTCCAATCAGCTTAAGGGTTAAGGGCATGCATCCTGTTTCAATGCCTATCTATTGCAATCACGCAGTATTCACGAGCGTGGCCAATAAGGGCTAAGGCAAGGTTCCTGCAGACACTCCCACCCTACTTCCTCCTGGCGCTGTCTTAGGCTGCCACGTTATTCCACTTGTAATGTCACTTAAGGTGGCGTTAGTTTTTAAGGCCCGACATTTTACAACTGTAATTAAATAAAACTAGATGTCAATAGCACAAGGAAAACCGGAAATTTTAAATAAGTGGAGTTAATCAACACAGTCTTACTCCTGAGCAACCAATAGCTCAAAGAAGAAGACAAAAAGGAAATTAGAAAATACCTTGTGACAAATAAAAATGAAATTATAAAACATCAAAACTTACAGGATGTAGTAAAAGCAGTACTAAAAGGGAAGTTTATAGTGATAAACACCTATATTAAAAAAGAAGAAACATCTCAAATAAGAAATTTAACTTTATGCTTCAAGGAATTAAAAAAAGCAAAACAAACTGAGCCCAATTCTAGAAGATGAAAGGAAATACTAAAGATTATAACAGAAATAAACAAAATAGAAAATAGGAAAGAATAGAAAAAAATCAACAAAAGTAAGAGTTGGTTTTTGGAAAAGGTATACATATTAGCAAACCTCCATCTAGATTAAGAAAAAAAAAGGCTCAAATAAATCAAATGAGAAATGAAAGAGGACAAATCACAATTGATGCCACAAAAATAAAAAGAATCATAAGAGACTGCAATGAACAATTACATACCAACAAACTAGATAATCTTGAAGAAATGGATAAACTCCTAGAAGCATAGAACCTACCAAGACTGTATCATGAAGAGATAAAAAGTCTGAAATGTCGTGAAGAGATAAGTCTTGTATAATTAGGAGAAAGATCAAATAGTAATCAAAAACCTTCCATCAAAGAAAAGGCCAGGACCAACCAAATAGCCTCATTGGTGAATTTTACCAATCATTTAAAGAATTAATGTCAATCCTTCTCAAACTCTTCTAAAAAAATATAAGACAAGGGAACACTTTCAAACTTGTTTCATGAGGTCTGAATTTACCTGACACCAACACCAGACAAAGACACAACAAGAAAAGAAAACTATAGGCCAATATCCCTGATGAATATAAATGCAAAAATCCTCAACAAAATTCTAGGAAATAGAAGTCAACAGTACATTAAAAGGATCATACACCATGACCAAGTAGGATATATTCTCAGAATTCAAGGATGGTTCAACATACAAAAAACAATTAATGTGATACATCACATCAACAGATTGAAGGACAAAAGTCACAGGATCATGTTCATGGGTATAGAAAAAGCATGTGACAAGATTCAATGCCTTTTAATTATAAAACCTTTCAACATAACTAGGTCTGGAAGAAAATTACATCAACAAGCCCACGTCTAGCATTATACTCAATGGTGAAAAACTGAAAGCTTTTTCTCTGAGGTCAGAAGTAAGACAAAGATGCCCACTTTCACTAATTCTATTTAACATAGTACTAGAAGTCTTAACCAGAGCAATTAGGCAAGATAAGAAACAAAAGTCATCCAAATCAGAAAGGAGTAAGTGAAATGGTCTCTTTTGCACAGGAATTGATCTCGTATATAAAAATCTCTAAAGACTTCCTAGGAAAAACACTTTTAGAAATAATAAATGAATTCAGAGGAGTGTAGGAATACAAAAATCAATATCTAAGAATTAATTTTACATATGTATACTAAAAATAAACTACCTGTAAAGAAAATTAGGACAGTAATCACATTTATAATAGCACTAAAAAGAATAATATACTCAGGAATAAGCTTAACTAAAGAAGTGAATGACTCGAACACTGAAAACTAGAAAACACTGATGAAATAAATTAAAATGCAAATCAAATGACACACCATGTTCATAGATAGAAAGGTTTAATATTGTGAAAATGTCCATACTAACCAAAGCAATCTACAGATTCAGTGAAATCCTTATTAAAATCCTAATGGCATTTTTACAGAAACAGAAAAAAAAATTCTAAAATTCATATGGAACCAATAAGGACCCACATAGTCAACTCAAAATTGAGAAATAAGAGCAAAGAAGGCATCATGTTTACTGATGTCAAAAACATTATGAAGCTATGGTAATTAAAACAGTATGGTACAGGCATAAATATGGACATATGGACCAAAGGAACAGAATAGGGAGCCCAGAAATAAATGTACATGTACAGAATTAACTGAACTTAAACAAGGGTATCAAGAATACACAGTGGGGAAAAGATAGTCTCTTCATCAACTGGTGTTGGGAAAACTGGATATACATGTGTGAAAAAATAAAGTTGAACCTGATCTTACATCATACACAAAACTCAACTCAGAACAGACTAAAGACTTAAACATAAGATCTGAAACTTTAAAACATGTAGAAGAAATAGAGGGGAAAATTTTAAGGACATTGATCTTGGCATTGATACTGTAAATATGATATCAAAAGCACAGTCAAGAAAAGGAAAAATAGGCAAGAGTGACTACATTATATTGAAAAGATCCTACACCTATACATCAAAAGAATTAATCAGCAAAATGAAAGGGCAATCTATGGAAAAGAAAAAAAGTGTGTGCAAACCATATATGTAATAATGGGTTAATATCCAAAATAAACTCCTACAACTCAATAGCAAAAAAAAAAAAAATAATAATAATAATAATAATAATAAATAAAATACCTAATGACACAATTAAAAAAAAAATGGGCTAATGACTTTAATAGACATTTCTCCAAAAAAGGCATACAATGGACAACAAATATATGAAAGGATGCTCAATGCACCAGTCATCAAGGGAATGCAAATAAAAACCACAACAAGGTATCACCTCATGCCTGTTAGGATAGCTATTACCAAAAAAATAAAGGACAAGTATTGGTGAGTATATGGAGAAACAGAAACCCTCGTACACTGTTGGTGGGAATGCCAAATGGTTTAGCCACTACTAAAAACAGCAGTGAGTTTCCTCAGAATTTTACAAATAGAATTACCATGTGATCTAGCAGTCCCACTTTTTGATATTTATCCAAAAGAATTGAAATCAGGATCTCAAAGAGATATTAACACTCCCATGTTCACTGCAGTGCTATTCACAATAGCCAAGATGTGAAAAAAGCCTAAATGTCTGTTAGTGGACATATAGAGAAAATGTGATATATACATACAATGAAATGTCATACAGCCTTAAAAAAGAAGGGCATTCTGCAATATGCAACAACATGAATGAACATGGAAGACATTATGCTAAGTAAAATAAGCCAATAACGGAAGAACAAACAGTGTACAAGCATATGTCAAAAAGTTCATGGCAAGATTCATATTATCTTTTAATTCTATTCTTCCATGAAGTGTTTGAAGTACCCTCATATGATTTCACTTATATAAGATATGAAAAATAGTCAATGTCATAGAATCAGAGAGTAGAATCGTTGTTGCCAAGGTCTGGGAGGGGGAAATGGGGAGTTGCCAATCAACAGCATAAAATTTCATTTACACAATATGAATAAGTTCTAGAGATCTACTGAAAAAATATTGTGCTTAAGTTAACAATACTGTAGTATACACTTAAAAATATCTTAGGAGAGTAGCTGTCATATTGTTATTTTCACAATGAAAATAATTTTTTAAAATATTTATGTAAATTGTACAAATTTACATGCCTAATTTAACAAAGTAAAAGAGAATATTAATATATTCATCCTAGTATAATGACTATCTCATGTAAAAGTTTATACAATGAAAGATGCATACATATATGTACATATATTGGTTTACATATCTAACATTTAGAAATTTTCAGACCTTTAGATACCTGATAAATTAAATTGTCTTCCTCAATAACATGTTGAAAGCCTCAATAATTGCTGATAGTGACCTACTTAATTATTTGAACTCCTTTGGTGATTTAGTTATAGATTAATTTTAATTGCGGCTATAGATTGTCTTTTTCTGAAACACAGAGTGTAGGTGATAAAATGTTTAGTTCCTCCATACAGTTACTACTATAAATCCAAAAGTGGATTTGTTTCAGTGGTAGAATAGTATCTCTATATCCAGAATATATACGGAACTCAAACAACATAACAGTAAAAAAAAAAAAAAAAAAAAAAAAAAACAATTCAATTAAAAATGGGCAAAAGAACTGTATAGACATTTCTCAAAAGAAGAAATAAAAATGGCCAAATAGGTACATGAAAAAAAAGTTTAAAATCTCTAATCATCAGGGAATTGCAAATCAAAACCATACTGAAATATTGTCTCACCCCAGTTAGACTGGCTATTGTGAAAAAGAATAGCAAATGCTGATGAGGATTCAGAGAAAGGCGGATGCTTCAATAATGTTGGTGGGACTGTAAAGTAGTACAGCTATTATGGAAAACAGTACAGATATTTCTCAAACAATTACAGATAGAACTACCATATGAACCAGCAATCCTACTCCTGGATATATACCCAAAGGAATTGAAATCATCATGTTGAATGGATACCTGCACTCCCATGTTCATTGCATCTGTATTTACAATAGCCAAGATATGGAACCAACCAAAATGGTCATCGATGGATGAACGGATAAAGAAATTGTAGTATATGTACACAGTGTTGTACCACTCTGCCATTAAAAAGAATGAAGTACTGCCATTCGTAGCAACATGGATGAGCTTGGAGAAAATTAAGTGAAATAAGTCAGGCCCAGAAAGAGAAATACTACATGTCCTCACTCCTTAGTGGGAGCAGAGGAAGAAAGGGAAGGAGGGAGGTAGGAGGGGAGGGAAGGAGGGAGGGAAGAAGGAAGGAAGGAAGGAAGGAAGGAAGGAGGAAAGGAAAAGAAAGAAAAAGAAAGAAAGAAAGGAAAGGAAAGGAAAGGAAGGAAGGAAGGAAGGAAGAAGGAATGAAGGAAGGAAGGAAGGAAGGAAGGAAGGAAGGAAGGAAGGAAGGAAGGAA
>NW_007735285.1:16492-18880 GCF_000696425.1 Galeopterus variegatus | reverse complement strand
AAAGAAAGAAAGAAAGAAAGAAAGAAAGAAAGAAAGAAAGAAAGAAAAAGAAAAAAGAGAAAGAAACAACTACAATAATATGTTGAACTTTCAGGAGGAGAGAATAGAACTATGGTTACTGGAGTTGGGAAAGGGGGAGGGGAACGGTAGTTAGGCAGAAATTGGGTAATGGACACAAAGAATAATTATGTTTCATAATGATGAACATGCTATTAATACTGATTTGATCATCACATATTGTACACAAATGCTGACAGTCGACTCTGCAACCCATAAATATTTATGATCAATTATGTTTCAATAACAAAAAAAAAAAAATAGTATCTCTTCATATTTTCCTTAGTTCACTTCAGAGGTTTCAACCAAACATACATACGCTGTTATACTTTCAAGTTTCTGTCTGAAGTTCTAAAATGACATAGGAAAATTGGGAAATAAGAGATTTGTTTTAGGTAAATTGATAGTATTTCTTTTGTGACCTTGCTGAAAGAACTACTCTTATTTTTCCAGATTATGTCTGGGTACTTTCTTTCCTTTTATTAGTGCAGCACTTAGAACTAAACACAAGGATATAGCACAGATATTTAATTATTTATTCTGTGGTCACCCCTGGAGATGAGATAGACTCCCTCCCAATTAATATGTTGGATGTTGGGTCAGATGACATTTCACACACTAAGAGAATATAAAACAAAGTTTCATACTCACACAAGGGAATCATGGGGAGATTAGGGCAGGCACATGTAGGTCCAGGAGGGCTTGAGAGAGGCCTTTTAGTAGCTAGAGAATACAGCTGGGGAAAAGTTTCCATTAGTGAGTCACAGTCACGACGGAGTCCATGGGCTTTCTTATCAGCTTGCCCAGAGATGAGGCGGAAGGGAAGTGGAGAGGTGGGGCATGAAAGCTGTTAGTCAGCTGTCAGATATATAAAAATGGAGTCAGACTGTAGCATTCCTATTAATAATGTTTAAGGATGAATATATCTTATAAAGGTATAAGAAGTAAACAAAAAATATTAAACTTACCTATTTCCTGAATGTAAATCAATAATGGCATTTTACAAAATAAAGTCAGATGAAATCAAAATCCTTCTTTGTTAACAAATTAGACATAGTCTAAGTTCAAACATATTCTGATGGCAAGACAGACATAAAGAAATTGGAGAAAAAGATGCCGCAGATGTTGAAAGAGAGGAGCCCACCTGAACAGGATCTGAAAATTAAGACTAATTGAAATTAACACAAACAGCTTAAACTTTGTTCAAGAAACTGAGCAATGATGATTAACATCAGAACAGGTAGTTTATTCAGAAATGTGGAAATTAAGAATAAAAAACAGCGTGCTGCAATTTTTAATCATGGAATTCTGAAGACAGGAAACTCACATATTTTATAAAAAGAGGTGTAGAATAAGAATGTTGTATTCTTATGCAACAAATTCAAGAACTAAGTTTTCCTAATGATAAATGACCATTTTAGTGTTTTTGCTTTGTTTTGTTTAAATCCATGACTGAAAATCTGCATGTGTTTGCTCCATTTCTGTATTTTTAAAGCAGTCATCCTGTACATGAATTTATTTCCTGAACAGAGCTAATATAAAAAGTGTGTTCTAAGTTCATGAGTAATTCTTGCCTGAAGTTTTTGTATAAATTTTCCGTTAGCGTAATTCAATTTCTTTTAACTTTTGGTAACATACATACATTCTCTGGCCACTGCTTGATGGAGGAATTAGTAAGGTTCTTGACTTTGATATCTGAAAGTGTGTATCTTTGTCTATGATGACCTTACTGAGTTTATGGTAACCTTTAAAGCTGAGCATCACAAATATAGTGTATTTCTCATATCAACTTTGCCTTAAATATATCAAACATAGGTCAGGGTTAGGTCATGTCTGTTTATATGAGTGTTGTCACTTTTTAAATAGAAATAACTAGTAAAATCAGGCAAAAACTGAGTTTACATAGTTATTGGTCATGATTTAGAGACAAAAAAGCCTTGACATTTGGTCAGTGGAAACTAAGTGGAGGCCATGAATTGAAATAATTTAACAGTCTATCTTTCATAAATTAAATTAATATATTGAGATAATGGATAAAATGCTGTATTGTATTTCAAGCAATTTGCTTTTGGACTAGCTTGGTGCCAAAGGAAATTACTCCATAATTTTCATTTAATGAATAGGAGGCCAAGTTCTACAGCTTTCAGGGGTCACCGTTTGAATAGTAGGTAACAAACATCATCCAAACTGAGCAACTGCAGAATTTTCAGTTTTCAGCTTCCCCTTCTTAAGCATCACTTATTTCCTTAAGGAATTGTTCATGAATTACAGAAATCTGTCATGGTTTCCTCTGGGTCATGTTCTGCTAAGAACCACTGCTAAATATTTTTT
>NW_007735285.1:0-15559 GCF_000696425.1 Galeopterus variegatus | reverse complement strand
TTTTTTGCTTCATCTTTTCCCTTCTAATAACTAAGTTCTTTAGTGCATCTTAGCTCATTTGTGCTGCCCCGGGTAATTTACAAATTATAGAAATGTATTTCTCCTAGTTCTGGAGTCTGGGAGGTCCAAGATCAAGGTGTCAGTAGGATTGTTTTCTGGTAGGGTTTTCCTCTGCTTCCAAGATGGCACTTCGTGGATGCATCCTTCAGAGACCAAGAACACTATGTTCTCACATGGCTGTACAAACAGGAGGGCAAGAAAGTGCTCCCTTCAATCTCAAACCTTTTTAAACGGGTACTAATTCTATTCATGTGGGTGGAGTCCTCATGATTTAATCACATCTCAAAGGTCAGATCTTCTAACAGTGTTGCATCAGGGATTAAGTTCATCTATTTTGGAGGGGACACCATTATTCAAAACACAGCACTGTATTTTGTTATAACCCAATGCATTAATGCTCAGCTAATTTCAAACTGAAGCACTATATATAGAAAGTTTAGTCCTACTGTAAGAAAATTATAACAATTTCATAAAGTCCAGTATATTCACATGTACACAGCTGATATTGTACTACCTATAAAGTTTGTATTCTTTGTCTTTAACAGTGTACTATCAACATTTGCNATATTGTACTACCTATAAAGTTTGTATTCTTTGTCTTTAACAGTGTACTATCAACATTTGCTACACCATTAAATATTATTCAAAAACACTATATTAACATCTAAAAATTATCCTATAATATGAAAACACCATAATATTTTTATCCATTCCCTAATGAAAAAGTAAACTTTTAAAAATTAGAACAAGTACTGAGATATGTTTTAAATACTTTACACAATCTTTTTTGACTCTGTTGATTTCAGAAAATCTACTTTAGGGAGAGGTAAAATAATAGAGAAACGCTAGGGAACGTGTTTTTACTTGACTGTGGTAAAATATTTAATTAATGCATTTGATTTTAACAGTTTCAATCCTAAAAATAACTAAAATTAGAAATCAAGATCAGTGTAATTTTCTTTCAGAGTTCTTAATTGGGGTACTAGTTCTTGTTCATTTTTGTGTACAAGAGAATAATGAGTGCTAAGAATTCGTCCTATGTTGATAAGTACCAGGCACAAAAACAATAGCTCACCAAATCAAATGTACATTCACAATCACTGTTCTTTTCTCTGGCTATACTTATGTAAATAATATGTAAATACAGAATTTAATAGAAGCTTAGAAATTGCAGATTTATAAACAAGCAGAAGAAATTGAGCACCTCATTGCTGTGTTTACATCGATTGGAGTCTAGCATTTTTGTCATTGTACCACTATGTAGATACCAAAATTAATGGTACGGTGTTTTGGTTACACATGCAGATGTTTGACCAGCAACTAAGCATTCAAAATATCTAGGAACTTGCCTCAATTTTTAGGAGTATGTTGTTTTTTGACATCTGTAAACTAATCTAAAGTTTGTCTTGCCCAAAAGACTTTTTCTGAGTTTAATTTTGTTCAAAGAGCTACAACACCTGAACACGGAACAGTCAATAACTGATGTGATCCTGAGCAGGTTTTATAAGAAGGTTCACATACTTCTCCAGATATTTTAAAAATTTTCATTCTTTTTGTTAAGTGTGTTTATTTCAAATATGTGTCTTCGTTCTTTGGGACATTGTTGGCTGATCAATATTATCTTGGAGTCATCATACTGCTGTTTATTCCTTGTAAGAAATATTTATCTGATCTTATTGCTTACTATTATCAAGGAATTTGTGAAAAGAAAGGACAAAATTAAGTAAACTAGAACTTTATATTTCAAGTTAAGATTACAATGTGAAGATTTCTAAGATTTCTTGAACGAAAAATAAAGTATAAAATCTCACTGTTTGGTTGCTGGGATGAGATGAGACTTGGTGTAAAAGTTATTTAAGAAAAGTGAAAAAGCAATAAAATTCCAGCTGTTTGGTGAGGAAACGTGTATCATAACTGCTTCAAACTCAGTCAAACAAACAGCCAGTGTTCTTCACGGAACTTGCTGTGGCTGATATAATTGAAAGGTTATTTCCACTGTATATCACCCATTTGAAAATACATGTAAAACCAACACCAATATTCTTCTTCTCATTCTGATACGTGGTTGTAAGTGAAAAACAACTTCCCATGTTATTAAAGATTAAATAGTGTCTTTTTTTATCTTTACTTTTTTAAAATTGCATTTAACCTTGCAAATACTTTTATTGAGAGAGTACAAGATATATGCATCAGTTTGCTTTCACCTTGCACTTGGAGTTTAAAGAGAAAAACTGTAGTTTTGAGTAGGGAGGACGTGGCTGGGTATAAGAAAAGCCAAAAGAGTGATAGAATATCTACCTACACTATGCTAAACATTGATTTTAATAATATTTGTTGTTTTGGTCATAAAATAAGATACATATTTATTGTCAGTCAACATTTTAAAATGTGAAATATTTTAGAGAAGAAATTGTATCCATTTTGCTCAGAAAACTCTCCATACAATATTTTCTTTTTTTTTTTTTGTCTTTTTTCGTGTCCGGCAACGGATCGCAATCCTCAGTGTCGCACCCGCACCGGACCGGGACCGGCAACGGGATTGCAACCCTCGGTGTTGCGCCCGTACCTCGCTCAGCCAGTGAGCGGGAACCGGTCTGTATGTGGGATCCGAACCCTCAGCGGGAGCGCTGCTGCACCCCCAAGCGGCGCACTGTAGCAGTGTGCCACCGGGCCGGCCCCTCCATATTTTCTGACATGGGAAGATGGAGGATTGCTTGCAGTATCAACTATTTTGAATTGGGAAGGATAAACCATCAATAAGGGAATTATTGATGGAGGTCTGCTTAGTTTTCTGTGCTCACATGTGAGGAGATATAATTTGTACTGTTATTCTCATTTACAAAAAAAACATACTTCAGGAGTGTTACATTAACCAAAATTTATATTAACTTTTTAAATAATAACAAAGACAGTCTGTGAAGTGCCACTCTTGTTATCTACTCTTGTTTTATAGTGGCACAAATCCAAAATATCACAATTGAGTCAATCAGTGATCAAAAAGAGAGAAACAGAGGGCTTTATTAAAATAATACATACGTACAAAACTCATATAGGTACAATGTCCAAAATGAGGATCTTTTTTCTTTGTTTTTTCTTTCTTTTTTTTTTTTTAAATTTTCAGGTACTTAGAAAATTAGATAGCTTCTTTCAGATCTAGAGCTTTTAATATCAATTTGTTTTAGTAAATGCATTATTTTTTATCTTAACATTTATTTGTACATATTTTTGAGGTACAGTGTGTTGTTTCAATACATACATATATTGCACAATGATTCACTTAAGGTAAATAACATAGTTTTGTACTGGTTCCAGTACCTAAAGGAGACAAAATCTGTTACAGTCAGAATTGCTGAGAAAGTCTGAAGTCAATGTGTTATTTGCATATTAACACTGAGCTCTGAGGTGTTCATAGTTATTTTTTAACCTGGTGTGTGTGTGTGTGTGTGAGTGTGTGTGTCTGTCTGTGTTTGAATTTTCTGTGTAATTTGGAATGCCTCCTACCTGATAATTTTTCAAAGTAAATCTATCTGCTGTTCTACTATAAATCTATGGTACTATTTACATAGTTTTATAACATTCCATTTGATTGTACTATACAAAATAAATAAAACCATTACTTATAATACATTTTAATACTATCTGAACTATAAGCAATTAGGTAACATAGAAATTCACATTATGGGAAGTGAATAACTACATGCTCTGCACTGAGCCATCCTTTGTGGTTGGTCAAAGATGAACGTTTGGAAGGATGCATGTCTAAACCTCAACCACTTACTGGCTTATTTTTTTTGTAGAAAAATAAATCATTTTAGGTGGGATGCAAAAAGGTAAATTACAATGTTTGACTGCTACATAGAAAAGTCAATAACAATAAATTTTCCAAGTGAGGGAGTCAAATATAGGTTTTTATTTAAAATGCTAAAAGAGAGGCATTAAGAGCAAGAAAGACTGTGGGTCATTTTTTAAAAAATCATGTGTTAAGATTGATATCTCAAAAAAAAAAGGGAGTAACTTTATTGTCAATTCAAGAATCACCTTAAAAGTGAAACAATGTGCATTTAACCTTTACAAAAAGTATGTAATGTAGAGGACTTCTATTTTAAAAATATTTTTGTGAAATACCAGCTTTAAAGTTACAACTATGCAAAATGCCAACCTGAGTGTTGGGTTGAATGACTTAGGCAAAAATTATAGCTCAGTGGCATTTTACTTTCATCTAATCATTTACCTAATGCAGTATCAGATGCACAGCTAAGCATTAAAATCTCTAATCAGGATCACAGGAATAATGATGAAAGAGAGCTCCTTCCTCAGTGTTTGCATTTGGGCAAGTAACGTTAATGGTGCATTTTAAAATGAATTGATTTATTGGCATATAATATGTTAGTGGTTTTAAAAAATTAGTAGCAGACACCTCTCTTGAAACAAATCCTAAGAAACATTCCAATAAATGGTCAACTGAGGTGAAATTCCAGAAGACACCATTCCCACCTCTTTCTCTACCAAACACCAATAAAGCGTATTTGGGAGCCTCTGGTGCTCCTTTGATAACAATGACAGCAACTCCGATTTTGAAAACTTTCTCAATGTCCCCAGCCCCCAGATGCTTTTCTCAGATTTCTGCCAACAAATACATGAGAATACTTTTCAATTCATTGTTGCTGTTAGGTGCATGAAAACTATTCAAGACACTGTGAGAAAGATTACTGGGGATGCTAGAGGGAGACTGAGAATTCTTGTGGACGTGTAGCAATCAAATCATATATGGCTTTGATGGTTATTTTTTGAAGATTTTATTCCATTCCAGATGTTATAGGACATCATTGAAATGTTTTAAGCATTGTTTTGATGTGATTTATTTAATATTTATTTAAAGTGCACTTTGAATGCTGCATAGACAGATTATTGGAATAGCCAAGAATATAAGTGAAGTAATATATTACTGGAATATTACAATATTAAGTAAAATAGAATAGTGGCTTGGACTGTGCTGTGGATAAAAAGTGGACATATTTAAGATATATTTTTGATCACCTTTATAGTTTGCATACCTTACAATTTACCAATTTAAAATGTGCAGTTCAGTTGTTTTTGGTATACTCATAAGTATGTGCAACTATCACCAGAGACAATTTTAGAATATTTCTATCACTCTGAAAAATAACTTCCTACACTTTAGCTATTAATTCTTGCCTTCCCAACTTCCTACACACTTAGCCGTAGGCAACCACTAATCTACACCCTGTCTCTATAGAATTCCAGGTTTTGAACATTTTATATTAATGGAATCATATTATATGTGGTCTTTTGTGACTGGTTTCTTTCATTAGCATAATGTTTTCAAGGTTCATCCATGCTGTACCATGCATCAGTTCTTCATTCCTTTTTATGTCTAAATAATATTTTATTATGTGCATATCACATTTTGTTTATCTATTTATTAACGGGCATTTGGGTTGTTTCCACATTTTAACTATTATGGGTAATTTTTCTATAACATTCATACAAAAATTTCTGTGTATGTTTTTATTTCTCTTGAATATCTATCTCAGAGTGGAAACTGGGTAATATGACAACTCTATGTCTAATCATTTGAGGGACTGGCAGACTGTTTTCAAAGGAGTTGCAACATTTCCCATTCCTACCAGCAATGTTGGAGGGTTCTAATTCCTTCACATTCTTGCCAGTATGTGTTATTATCTGACTTTTTCAGTATAGCCATCTAATGAGTGTGACATGGTTTGTTGCTTTGATTTGCATTTCTTTGATGACTAATGAAGTCGAGTATCTTATGTATTTAATGTCCATTTATTTGTTCTCCTTGGAGAAATATTTATTCAGATCCTTTGCTCATTTAAAAAATTAGACTGTTTCTTAAATTTTAAGTTATAAAAATTCTTTATGTAGTCTCGATACAAGACCTTTAGCAGATACATAATTTGCAAATATTTTCTTACATTCTGTGAGTTGTCTTTTCACTTTATTGATGGTGTTCTTTGAAGCATAAAATTATTTAATTTTGTTGAAGTTCAGTTTATCTACGTTTTTGTTGTTGATGCTTCTGCTTTTGGTGTCAGAGCTGAGAATCTTTTGCCAAACCCAATGCCATGAGACTTTCCCCTTATCCTTTTTTACTAAGAGTTTTATAGTTTTAACTCTTACATTTAGGCATTTGATCCATTTTTAGTTAATTTTTGTTCTTGGTGTGTGATAACAGTCCATAGTCATTCTTTTATAGATAACAAGTGTCCCAGCACCATTGATTGAAAAGACTATTTTTTCCTCCAAAAGACAGTCATGGCACACTCTTGAGTAAATAAAACACACATGTATGGGTTTATTTTTGGATTCTGAATTCTATTTTATTCACCAGTGAGTCTGTCATTGTGCCAGTACCACAGTTTTGATTGACTTGCTTTGTAGTAAGTTTTGAAATTGGAAAGTGTGAGATTTCCAACTTTATTCTTTTTTTTCAATTGACAATTAAGAATTGTATATATTAATTATGTACAGTAATCTTGTTATGAAATTTGTATAAATTGTGGAATGTTTAAATTGAGCTAATTAGCTTATGTGTTTCCTCACATATTTATCATATTTTTTGTAGTAAGAACACTTAAAAGCTACTTTCTTAGCAATTTTCAAGAATACATTATTATTCTTAAAAATATATACATTATTATTAACTATAGACACTATGTTGTACAATAGATCTTTTGACCTGATTCCTTCTATCTAATTGAAATTTTGTAATTTTTTTCAAGACTGAAATAGGTCTCTAGAAATTTGATACAAAGTTTAGCATTAATTTGTCAATTTCTGACAAAAAAAAAAAAAACCCAAAAAACACAACTCAGCTGATACTCGGTAGGGAGATTGCATTGCATCTCTAGATGAGTTTTGCGGGTATTGCCATCTTTACAACGTTAAGTCTTCTGATCAATGAACATCTGATGTTTTCCCACTCATTTTGATCTTCTTTAATTTCTTTCAACAATATTTTGTAACTTTCAGAGTATAAGTTTGAAATTCTTTTGTTAAATGTATTTCTAAGTATTTTATTTTTCGATGTTATTTTGTATGAAATTATTTTCTTAAATATATTTTCAAATTTTTATTACAAATGCTTAAAAATACTATTGACTTCTGTATATTGATCTTGTAAGCTGCAAACTTCCTAAACTGGTTTATTAGTTCTGATAGTTTTTAGTGGATTACTCAGGATTTTTTACCTACAAGGACATGTCATCTAAAATAGAGATAGTCTTCCTTCTTTCTTTCTAATTTTGTTACATTTTGCTATGGTTTGAATGACCCCCCTCCCCCGCCAAGCTTATGTTGGAACTTAACCCCCAATATGGTGGTAAAAGATGGGACATTTAAGATGTGATTGGATCACAAGGACTGTGCTTTTGTGTAATGGGTTGATGGTTTAATGGGTTGTCATGGGTGTGGTTCTGATGGCTTCTTAAGGAAAGCAAATGAACACAGTAAGGAGCTCTTGCTATTGACATTCTCTTGTCATATGATACTCTGTGTCACCATGGGACCCTGAAAAGAGTTCCCACCCAGAAGGTGGCCTTCACCTGATGCATCCCCTGGACCGTGATCTTCCCATCCTTTAAAACAGTAAGAAATAAATTTCATTTCCTTATACATTACCCAGTTTCAGGTATTCTGTTATAAGCAACAGTAAACAGACTAATACACGTTTTATTTATTTCTCTTGACTAATTACCCTGGCTAGAACCTACAGAACAATGTTGAGTAGAATTGGCGAAAGCAGATACTTTTGTCTTTTAGAGAAAAACATCTTGCCTTTTATCTTTAAGTATGACGATGTTACCTATGGGTTTTTCCTAGATGTCAAGTTGAGGAACTTCCCTTCTATGACGAGTTTGTCGAGTGACTTTATCATAAAAGGGTGTCAAGTTTTGTCAAATGCTTTCTCTGAATCTATTGAGATGATCAGTTGATTTAAAAAATGGCTTTAATTCTATTAATATGATGGATTACATTAGTTGATTTTAGGTGTGAAACCAACTTTGCATTCTTGAGATAAATCTCATTTGGTCATTATTTAAAATTGTTTTTATTTATTTATGAATGCAATAGAATGAAATTGTACTTTTGGAAGATCACAATTATCAGACAAAAAATTAGCATGTTCTGGGTGGTATATAGTGCTGCTGATAGTGATCATGAGATAAAATAAGAAAGGAAAGAATTATAAAATGACACTGAAGATTAGGGAGTCACAGTAGTATTAATAATAGTGATTGCTAATACTTTACCCATATTTCTTATGTTCCAGGGACTGTTTTAAGCATTTTATATGTATGAATTAATTTATACCTTACATCAACTCCATGAGAAAGGTACTATTACTATGTTCATCTAACAGATTAGGGAACAAAGACATAGAGAATTTAAATAACTTGCTTAAGGTCACATAGCAAGACCTGCAAAATCAGTATATTTAACTATTGATGTTGGAAAAATCTTATAGAAGAAGTTTGAATGAGTGATTCAAGAGATGGTACACTTTATGATAATGACAACATGTATAGTGTGACAATGACAGGATAAAGGAAAGGAAAATTATTTGGAGTTGGATGTGTTAGGAACCTAAAGAGTACGAAGAGCTATATGGAGGATATTAAAGTATCACAGAGAGGAATGGGGTTGAAGACTTAGGACTATGGGCTAGCCGGTAAGGTCTGTAAGTAAAGGATCACTAAGGAGTTTAGGACAGGTATATAACTAAATGTCGAGAATTCCAAAACCAGAGAAGAAATAAATATCTAGGAGCAACAATGAAGAGCAAAAAGGCTATCAATGTTGCTCCCAAATTTAAGGTACAAGGCATGAGGGAAAAAACAACCAAAAATGTCCTTCCAGGACTACAGACAATGGTATATTCAGAGAGAAAAAATATTTCATGTAGGAAACAAATTTAAAGAGGAAATTAAGAAATGAGCTTGAGAATACATGAAACTTGATGATCAGGCATTCCAGAGAACACAACAGGGAAAGAGGCTGGGGAGGGGAGAAGACAAATCAGCTAAGATCAAGAATTGGACAGGTGAGAATGAAAGCTCAGAATCTAATGGGGGAGCAGAGAGGTTTTTCATTCTCACATAGACAGAGTCAAGTAAGAAGGATGTGACACATGGTGGATTTCATCTTGCCAGTGTACTTACGGGCTGGGGCATTTTAATTCCTATAGGCAAGAGTGTATGGACCTGGACAATATGAGTTATGGGTGTAATTCCTTTTATCCTTTCAAATGGAGAAGAATATTTTAATATGGTAAAAACTAATTTTGTATGGAATATCTTATTTTACTGTCTCCCTGCCAATAATTCTGACTCTTATCAGAGTTTGCTAGGTAAGTGAGTTTAGAAATTCTAGGAAATTCTCACAAGAATCAAAGGACTTAGATGCCTAAAAGACCACCTTTCGAATTGTCATATGGCAACCTAACATCTGATGCTGGTAAATATTAGAAACAGAGCAAATAGATTCTTAAAACATCTGAATTTCTGATCTAATTTCTGATCTAAATCTCCATCTCTTCTCCTACTTTGTATCTGGCTCTTTTTGGCTCTATTACATAGGCAATTCAGCTGTCTAACCTATAAATGAATTGAGATATGTTGGCTTCTTTCACTTTTTATTAGGTTAACAGCTAATGAATTATCAAGCAAATAATGCCAAGAATGTTTTCTTATACTCTGTAAAAGGGAATCATATGATTTTAAATTAATTATTGGCTACAGTGGCATATTGATTTTAGTAAAATCTTATAATTATATCAATCTTATCACCGCAGTGTTTTTATTTTTTATTAAAAATAAAGATGAGAAAGAGCAGGAAGATTTGAGAAAAGTACTTATTTATATTAAGAATTTTATTTTTAAAACTTCCAAGCACAGCAATGCAATGAAGTTTGCATGGTGAGAAGCACTTCTCACAATGCACAAACTGTGAAAATAACACATTTCATTAAAATAGGCATCTCTGAGCTAAGCACCAAGTCACACAAGCAAACGTGAGAGGGAGAAAAAAGAGTTTTTGGAAAAGCAATATTCCCTAGAGATCCTGAGTCAGCTGCAAATACTCCCTATTCTTAATGTATTATTATCCCCAAATTCCCTCAGCTGCCATTAAGTAATGACAATGACCCTTCTAACTGAAAACAGATTTTTCAATTTGTGATTATACATTTTGGGGGAAGTTGTTGGGTAGAGGTAGGGAGTGATTCTTCTTTGGGATCGAGCAATCAAAAGAGCTGATGAATGAAGAGAATAATACCGACCTTATGCCAAGAACATTTTCATCAGGGATGTAGTAAACGAGCCCCCTCTGACAGATTCAGGAACTCAGGCAGAAGAGACGTGAACAGTGACTGAGGGAGCAGATGAAGAAAGAAAAAGTTTTTAAAAAAATATTTGCAGAAATCCTTCTAAATGCAAATAAAGTTATTTTTCTGCATTTAAAATGTGTTCTTTATTGAAATACAGGAAGTGCAGAAAAGTATAATGGGAAAAATATAGTGATCCATAATCCTATACCAAGAGATATTGATATTAATATTTATAAGTTCTTATTTAATTAATGTGAGTGTGTACTATCTCAATAAGCTCATGTTTTATACACATATAAATGATCATATATAATGATGATTATCTGAATATATCTATAAGTGCATACTTCACATACATGTTTAAACCAGCTTAAATTATTCAAATATAATTGTTTTTACGTGTGTATATTTACTGTATTCCAGGTAAAATGCTTAATGTAGTACATTTAGGTTTCTTCTTTTCTCTGTCAAGTAATCTAATGATGTATATTCAAATCTTTTATAAACATTTTACATTATTTGTAATCATAAATATTATTCTATGTCTATCTATCTCATTTCATTTTTCATTACCCGAATAACACATTTTTCCTCATTTTTAAGCTGGTTGTTTTGATTTATATTCCAGCCAAATGCGGTTTTCAAGCAATTATTTTAAAAAAGATAAAATGATATTATATTTTTTAATCTTCATATTTATTTACTGTCTTCACCAAAAAATAATAAATATTTTGCTGTTTAAAGTTTGTGGGCGAGACTTAATTTTTCATCTCTAAAAATTCAAAAGTGTTTCCTCCATGTCCATCTAGCATTAAAGAGGGCATCGGGAGGTGTCTGAGGACAACCTGATTTTTCCGTCACAGACATAATAACTTTTTTCTTTATAAGAATAGTTACAGACAAAAAATATCTCACTTTTTTAAAAAAATTTTTCTTCTCACCTCCCTCCCTCACTGTCAGGTCTAAGTTAATAGCAGGCAATCGTGACATGTCCAGTGTTGGTTATTGGTCATGAGAAATCCATTGTTGACCTCCCAGCAGGGGACACAAATGGGATTTCTCCATCTTATCCCAGAAATCCCCCTTCCCTGAAGGTAAAACACACAATAGATGCAAAACTATAAGAAGTTTACTGTATTGGTTTGTGGTGGAAGGCCAAAAATTAGAGCTCAATGATATATGCTGCCTTGAAAATCTGGTAAAATTGGGAAGGTCTAGAATGACCTAATAGCAAATTCTGCACCTCACTCTGCTCTTGCAGGTAAAGTGCTGTAGCCAGCCAGCCCTGTTAATTGGAGTTTCTGCTTACTTCTGAGGAGTGGGTTTTAGTTCCCTGCAGCCCATGGAGTTATTCAAACAAGCCAATTATATCCTCCCTTGGGAACCAGAGAGGATCTAGAGAAAGACAACAACAAAAACAAATAAATACATATACAGTGTGTTAGATAGTAATGAGTTCTATGCTCTAAGAACTTTAGAGGTGGGGTAGTTACAATTTTAGAAGAGTGATCTTAGAGGTCTGACCTGGAAAAGGGGAATTTAAGAACCACATGGATAACTCAGGAAGAATTCTGTGCAGAAGGAACAGCAATTATGAGGGTCTGGAAATAAAAGAATCCCAGCTTTTCATCTTGAGTGCCTTCAGTTACTAAAATGATTCTCTATTTTCTGTGCATCAAAGCTTCCTACACATGTATCATCTTTTCTCATTAGTATTAAATGTGGGCTTTTCCTCTAGGTGTGTGGATGGATTCTCGGACATGACAGAAATTTGTCAAGGCTAGAGAAGTATCTTTCAGAGGAAATTTCTTAACCTTTCTCTTCTCCCAGCACCTCTCAAAAGGAAGATATTTATCCTATTCAAGTATCTCACATATCCTATATGCTTTATCATGGCTGCTTGATGAATGAATAATTGAATGATAATTGAGTTAATTAATAACTCCTTGTCTTTGCACAGTTGCTTGATACAACTTAATATAAAATGTATAAACTTAGAGGTTTATTTCTACAGTATTCTTTACAGTTACTTACTTGACAACTCTCCTCTGATACAGGAGTTGTAAAAGACTCTGATTTAAGATTCAGTTAAATTTACTAAGAAAAAAAAAAAAGAAATTGAGGCAGAGAATAGAACAGTGGTTACCAGTGACTGGGGAGGGAAGTCAGGGAGAGGATGCCCAGTGGGTATGAAATTACAATCAGATAGGAGGAATAAGTTCTGATGTTCTATTGCACAGTAAGGCGACTATGATTAATAATTAAGTTTTGTATATTACATAATAGCTAGAGTATTTCATAATACATATTAAATTCAAAAGCCTATTTGTGCACTACAAAATAGGCTTTGGAATCTTTTGCCACAAAGAAATTATAAATGATAAGGTGATAGATACATTGACTACTCTTGTCTTGATTATTATACAACAAATATATGTATCAAAATATCAAACCGTACCCATAAGTATGTACAATTGCAATGTGTAAGTTAAAGTTTAAAAAACCAGATTCAGTTAAATTTAGCATTTTGACCTCTGTGGTTGGGTGTATCTGAGTAAGCCTTGGTATTTGAAATTACTTTAAATTCAAATTTGATTTCCCCTGTATGACTTAGGGCAAGTCACTTAAACTGTGATACTCAGTTTCTCATCGGAGCAAAATAACTAATTTTAAACTTACTTATTACAATACACTAATATGCATTATTAGGAAAGCATTTTGTTATGCACTATTTTTAGCACTATTTGTTATGCACAAATGGTAGCACTATTACCCCTTATGAAGGGACATAACTATGCCACAGTCATTTACCTCTGAAAGAAGTTATGTAGCATGTAAAATTGTGAGTGAAAAGGGTTTCATTAAATACATATTTTCAAGTGTAGAGTAAGAAATATGCCATACATTTTTTCAGTAAGTTGGAAGGAACATTCACCTACTGATATCTACTGTAGTGATATGTTAGGATCTAGAACTGTAATGCTAAAGAAAACAATTAGAAAATATGTAATATGTAATCTTGTAAATACAAAAGTTCACACAAATAAATGAATTAGAGAAAAAAAAACTAGGGAGCAGATAAAGTGTTTAAGAAATTATAATTTCTCAAAAAATGTAGAAAAAAATCCTTGCCAATATTCACAAGAATAAGGTTTTAATCATAATATTTCATGGATGTTGGTTTTAAAGTCTTCTCTTCAAATTTGGCACCATAAATAGAAACTAATTATGATGGATTAACCTAAATTTGTCCCCAGTACAAAGTTATTTGATTCAAAATGCCTTTATTTAACAGACTAAAGGAAACCACAACATTGTAACTTAGCATGGCTAATGAAAAGCAAATCAGTTAAAATGCCTATCAACTAACTTAACTGTATTTCATGCCAGTATTTCAGGTAATTAACATCCTGCAACCTTACAGCCATTGCTTTTACTTCTGCCCATTCATTCTCACCCCAGTTTATGTTCTCACTTATTTGTGTCTATGAGTGTCAAATTAGATTTTGCTTTAGAACTCGTTTCTGTTTTTGCTAAAGTACATTTAAACACCCTAAAATGAGGTAGAGCTTGGCATCAATTATCAATGTAATGCTTGTGTGTTTCATTATATACAGGAAACGTTATTTTCTAAGATTTTCTTGACAAGTATTAACCCTTGAAGTTCTGGAAGCCCCACTTTGCACTGCACAATAGCATTTTTATTTTCCTTATTCATTCATATCACGTGTGGTGTTGATACATTACTATCATCCAATCAAGAATAATTCAGTTCCAATGACATTAATTGAGGCCATACAAGGTAGCAGATTAGGCTGAGTTAGAGGGGGACATGATGTTCCAGATTGCTATGGCAGAACCAGAAAAGGCTGAAAAAGATGTTTACAAGAAATAACAGAGAACAGTACAGGCCAGCAACCCCGAAGCAAAGTGGAGAAGGCTGTGCTCACTTCAGGAAGCAGCTTGGTATACGAGGTCAGAGATTTTTTTTTTAAATTGCAACACAATTAATTACACATAATTGTGGGATACAGAGTTGAATATCAATACCTGCATATAATATGTGATGATCAAATCATGAAATAGCATGTTCATCATTACAAAATGTAATCATTCCCTGTGCCCATTACCCATTTCTCACTAACCCCTTCCTCTCTCCCTTTTCCATCTCTAGAAACCACAGTTCAGTTTTGAAGTCAGTAAGAAAGTCTCATGCATACCAGAATAGCCCAACTGATGATGGAGAGGTCAAATAGAGCAAGTCATTTACCCATGAGGAGCTAGGAGTAAGGGACAAGCCCTTATAAGTGTCAGAGACTGACTGAGGTAAGGAGGGTACCCACATGGTGGAGGGTGGACTGCAGGGAGTCAAAGACAGAGACAGGTGAAGGGAATACCCGCTGGAATGGGTTATTAGGGTGCAAGTGAAGCAAGGAGGGTGTTTCTATGGAGTAATGGCCCAGGTGGGGTGTTAGCACTGTGCTTTATTTTGCAGTTTGGTTCAAATCATACCAAATTCGAGTGAGTTTGAGAGTCTTCCTTGTTTATAAATCTGATATTTTCTTCTATGTTTTGTTTCTTCAGGTTTACCTCAGTTTGTTTGGGGTCAAAATTTTGGTAAATCATTACATTCTTATTTTTACAGCATTCATTATAAATTTTTATAATGCTTTATAAATTTTTATGTGCTTTATAATTTACATATTTTTTATTTAGTCATTTCTGAGGAAAGATTTTGCATTTCATTTCAAACAGTGTGTATTATACATTTCTGTGATAAAAGTTTCATATGATTGAGAATGTGTAATGCTTTGAAAATTTGTGTCCTCAATAAAATGTTTTTTTAAATTATTATTTTTATTTTGTCAATATACAATGTAGTTGATTATTGTGTCCCATCACCGAAACCTCCCTCCCTCCTCCCTCTCCCCCCTCCCACCCAGGTGTGTCCCCTCCATTTTCTTGTTGTAAGAACTTCAAAAAAAAAAAAATTATGGTTGTTATATCTTCCTCTCCCCCCCCCGATTTTTTTGTTTTGTTGTTGTTGTTGTTGTTTGTTTGTTTGGGTGTGTGTGTGTGAGTGTGTGTGTGTGTGTGTGTATGTATGTGTGTGAATTGATTCATTCA
>NW_007735284.1:79277-80277 GCF_000696425.1 Galeopterus variegatus | reverse complement strand
TTTTTATCTTCTTTAATTTAGACAATGAACTTTGCTTAACGTAATGATAACTATTTAAAGGATTTAAAATTTCTTTTGCAGTATGTTACCAATTCAATTTAAATTTTTTTGTTTGCACACTATTTTATTATTGAGAGGTAACAATTTATTAACTAGTATACCTGATGGATTAAATGATGGACATTTAAATTGTCTACAGTCTTCTTCTATTACAAATAATGCTGTAATAATATGTATGTATGTATTTAAATTTTTTATTTAATTTTTATTATACATATTCATGGAGCAAGAGCAAACTGTCAGCACCTGTGCCCAAATTGTGGTAAGCAAATCAGTGCTATCAGTATGCCCACTACCTCGAATTGCAATTATTCTCTGTGTCCCCCCACCCTCTGTCCCAGCAACCCTAGGTCTGTTCTCTCCCTTTGTAAGTTCAACACACCACTGTGGTCTTTCTTTCCTTCCTTCTTTCTCTCCTTCCTTCTTTCTCTCTTAGCTTCCAGTTATGTGTGAGGACATGCAGTATTTTTCCCTCTGTGCCAGGCTTATTTCACTTAACATAATTTTCTCCAAGCTCATCCATGTTGCTGCAAATGGCAGAATNCAATTTTCAATGTTTATTTATTGAACTTGAAGGAGAATCCTTGGCCAGAATTCCATGAGCCAACCGTAGGGTACTTGCCTTTGGTTTGCCTCACATTGCCTATAAGAGCAGCTGAGACTGATTTGGCCTGATTACAGACCATTTTCTTTTTAGATTTGTGTAAACATCTGCTCTAGGGTAGAAAGTTTTGGCTCCAGTAAAAGAAAACAAACGACAGGACTTACTTACCCCAAGCACCCAAGCTCTATGCTCAATTTTAATCTGGATACTTTGCTCTCCTCTGTGAAGATTTGGCTCAGCAACTGTTCAGTTTCTCCCATACATTTATCAGCAGTTTTTTATCTTCTTTAATTTAGACAATGAACTTTGCTTAACGTAATGATAACTATTTAAAGG
>NW_007735284.1:76907-78526 GCF_000696425.1 Galeopterus variegatus | reverse complement strand
GCAGAATTTCATTCTTTTTTATGGCTGAGTAGTATTCCGTTGTGTATATATACCACATTTTTCTTAGCCAGTTATTTGTTGATAGTTTGGTTTCCTAACCTGACTGTAGTAAGTAGAGCTGCGATGAACATGGGAGTGCACACGTCCCTTTGACATGATGATTTTTTAAGACTTACTTTTCTTCTGTTCTTATACATGGTAATTATGCTAGGGATAAGATCTTGTCCAATGGAAGAGGTGATATATACTTGTTCTCCTTTGCTTGCAAAATAATCCCAGATGTTCTTTCCCCTTAAAGGCTTACTTTGTGGGGAAGGAGAATGCCCCTTACCTACCAACACAGCTCCATGGAGCTCACCAAAAGTACATGTTAAATATTTTCTACACAGAGAACTGTCAGGATAGCCTTAAATATAGTTCATAAGAGTCACTAGAACATTATTTTTTAAAAATTTAGAATAATTCAGCTTCCATATAATAGACATCTACAATTTCTAGAACATGATTGTATGCCCACATAATTTTCTGCATTTGGTACATATCACCAATTGCCTAAGGAAGAGGTGAGGAGGGAGTCATAATGTTAGGAGGATCTCAGTGCAATTATTTCCTAAATCCAGTTTTAGAAAAGAATTGGGCTATTCTAAACCCTTCCATGAGGCTTTTGGGAAAGAGGTGTAATTGAGAATACCTAAATAAATAACTAGAAGAGATTGTATACTGGTCTGCCTCTAAAATAAGCCTAAACCTCTTGAGCTACTCCATTAATACAGGACTTGAAGTAGATTATCTTATATTTAGTTTTCCCAATTTATTTTTGTCATGTGAAATCCAAGGATATATTGGCAAGGTTCATGATCCCTGCCCTTTCCCTACTGCTCATAAGGGGCTTCAGAGCAGTTCATCTTTGAAGTTATGCCTCATTCTAAGCAAAGATGAGCCCTACACATCATCTGATATTTCAAGGATTGACTGAACTCTGAGCCTCTCAAAATAGGGATCTTGAAATATGTTTTGATCCTGCTAGGTTCTAGTCTTCCATGAAGGAGTTTCACTGAATTCTGGTCTCATGGGATTAGAATTAAGCTAAAGCTTGAGTCCCTCCTGTATCTCAGGTGAACACTCATGCTTTGTTGGATGCCTCTATTTTGCTGCTTATCTGAGTTATTTTTCATGCATCATTGGAAAGTCTTGCTCAGAGTTTGGGATTGTGAATCTGAGTTATTTTTCATGCATCATTGGAAAGTCTTGCTCAGAGTTTGGGATTGTGAAGAAAAAATTTGTAGAACAGAGCAGTGAGGCCAGTAGATGCAGAGTATCTGCCTTGTTTTGTATGTTTATTGAGCTGTAACACTTCCCTGTGTATCATTCTCTTCTTCCCCTTTGCTCATCTTCACCCAAATTCTTGACCCAATGAAAAGCCTTAATCCAAAGCTTCTCATGCTCTTCTCCCATTGGTAGGTAAGGAATCTGAAGCTTTTTGAGTGGCTGTATAATTTGCCCAAGGTCATGCAGCTAGGCAGTGGAAGGCTAGGAACTTGTAGATATTTTTGGAACGTCCAGTAATTGTGTGAGAAAACAAGCCTGCTTTTTGTTCAGGCCACTTTTTGGGGTGTTGC
>NW_007735284.1:61146-76263 GCF_000696425.1 Galeopterus variegatus | reverse complement strand
AAAGCTTCTCATGCTCTTCTCCCATTGGTAGGTAAGGAATCTGAAGCTTTTTGAGTGGCTGAATAATTTGCCCAAGGTCATGCAGCTAGGCAGTGGAAGGCTAGGAACTTGTAGATATTTTTGGAACATCCAGTAATTGTGTGAGAAAACAAGCCTGCTTTTTGTTCAGGCCACTTTTTGGGGTGTTGCCTGAGAGAACCTCAGATAGTGGGCGAAGCCATAGGCATCCCTAGGACTGGAAAAAACTCTTAAGATGAGTCAAAATGATAGATGTAAATTGAACAGTAGTAAAAGAAGTGTTGCTCTTTCCCACTATAGTAAGAGGATCCCAAATAATAACAATTACCAAAACCTATATAGTGCTTATCATATGCCTGGCAGTATTCTAAGTGCATTACCTGTATTGTCTAGCATAAACCTAACAGCAAGTCTATGAGGTAGATACCATTATCCTTATTTCACAAGAAGAAGAAAAATAAAAACGCTGCATCAGGGAGGGAAGGTAAACCATGATTGGTAACAAAGAAAGGCTCTAGGTGCATTGGGGTTCATTAATGAAGACTCTTGGCTGATGGTGAAGTTAGATGCAGGTATTTTCTGAAAATAAGTGGAACAAAAATATGTTCAGAATGTCACCTAAGAATATAAGAACTGAGAAAGCAGCTGGTGAATATGTTTCAGACATATTCAGTGAAGGAAAGAAACGTGGACCAGGGGATAGAGTAGGACTCCTGGGGTCTGAAGCCAGAGGCTTCAGGACAGAACAACAAGGCAACTGCAAGTTAGTGAAGGACCTAAAGCCCAGCAGAGGAATATTTGAGATCAGTTAGGGGATGATCTTTCCTGGACAGGCATTAGGGCAGGATCCACTNGAATATTTGAGATCAGTTAGGGGATGATCTTTCCTGGACAGGCATTAGGGCAGGATCCACTGGCATGAAAAAAAATACAGAGCATCTATTTAATGCATCTCAGGATGAGAGGGAGACCTGTCTTGGGAGGGGCTGACCCAGAAACAGCATCCTGCAAAACCCTTCAGGAATTCTAACCTGAATTTTCTTCAGCTCAAATTCTGAACAGTTACATTTCTACTTAATGAATGGGTTAAAATGAAAAGAGGAAAAATGACATTTGTGCCCAAGAAACTCTATATACCCAAGATAGTTCTGGCTAAATCTATGATAAAATAATTTTCAATTCCTAAAACTGGGTTTGTTTCCCTCAACAACATTGCCTTTTTCTTTCCTTAATGTCTCTATGTTGTCCTTGTCTCTCTTTTTGACTGTTGTGAAGTACAAATCAATTTAGTTTTTTTTTNGCTAACTACAGTCCTTTGTGGGGTTATCATGCTGAACTGGGAGAGGAATATTTCTCTAGACCGTGAGCTCTTAGAATGTGACCTCTGAGCAGTCAGCAGCTATGTTCCATGCCTGAGGGAAGGAGACCAGCACACAGAGAGAAGCTGAGGGTGAGGGGAAGAGGAGGGGAGAATGAGAAAAGGGGGTGGAGCCCAGTACTCCAGTCCTTGGGTCCAGCGGATCTTGAAGCCAACATTACCTGTGTTCTTAGGGTTTGATTACACAAACCATTGTGATCCCTTCTGTGCTTAAGTTAGTCTAAATGGCTTTTTGTCCTCTGCAAAGAGAATTCTGATTAATATCCAGTAAGAGCTTATTTTGTGAGCTCTTAGAATGTGACCTCTGAGCAGTCACATCCAGCAGCTATGTTCCATGCCTGAGGGAAGGAGACCAGCACACAGAGAGAAGCTGAGGGTGAGGGGAAGAGGAGGGGAGAATGAGAAAAGGAGGTGGAGCCCAGTACTCCCAGTCCTTGGGTCCAGCGGATCTTGAAGCCAACATTACCTGTGTTCTTAGGGTTTGATTATACAAACCATTGTGATCCCTTCTGTGCTTAAGTTAGTCTAAATGGCTTTTTGTCCTCTGCAAAGAGAATTCTGATTAATATCCAGTAAGAGCTTATTTTATTTGCATGATTAGTTGTCAGGAAATGGAGTTAGTATGGTTAGGCCTCTTTGCCATATATCCGGCTGGGTATGATTCAGCACTTCCAACATAAATAAATTGTGTAAAAGTACTGTGCATGTGTGCTCCAATACTCCTTGGCTCATTGCCACTATTGTGTACTTTTGGTATTAAAAAAAAAACAATGGCCTGGACTGTGAATGGGGGCAGAATACGGCAGAGGGTGGTGGCGTGGAGCCAGGCAAACAGGAGAGGAAGTCTTCTGGGCTATGCCCCCGAGCTTGCTGGAATACTGGCGTGGAGCCAGGCAAACAGGAGAGGAAGTCTTCTGGGCTATGCCCCCGAGCTTGCTGGATTCACAGGGTCCCCTGCCCTGGGACACCCCCATGGTGCCCTGGGAGGCCGCTGCTGCTGGATCTGCTTAAGGCTGCCTAAGCTGCTGATAAAAAAGCTAAAAACTAAGCTCTTGTTAAAATAAACCTGTCGACTCTGCCAATGGCTCCTGGAGTCTTTCCCCAATTATCTAGCCCGCAACCTGTATGTAAGGGGTCTGTAACCCAATCTGTACAATGGGCTTGACGTGTCTAAGCCCTAGCCCAACATTAGTACACTAGCAAAAAATAACAACCTTAATCGTCAGACAAGCAGATGGCAAAGTTTGAAAAAATATAATAAAGTCTATATGAAATTCTTTTGGTGTTAGAAGGTCAAACTGGTGCTTACTTTAACCTAACTCAGTTCTTTCTATGAGCTCTTTGTGGTGCATGGTTAGGTTTTGAGAAATGTTATTTGTCAAAGGTGCATTTGAATCCCTCAAATAATGGGTCATATTTTTAAGTGAGTTGCTGGACTAGGCAGGGAAATGGGAGGTCAGTGAGAGATATATGTACATTCAAATGTATGAAGAACTCTTTGAGTAATAAAGTTATCTCAAGAGACTTTTGTTATGTTAGTGGCTTAAACAGCTGGCTGGGGATAGCTCTGCTTCAGCTCATTTCCTTTTGTTCTTAGGAGGAAGAAAGGGCATTTATCACTGTTAACATAAGATTTTGTGTAGAGGAAGGGAATAGACTAGAGTAGTGGTGGAAAATCTGGAGTCTCTAAAGACAGTGATTAATTAGAGCTAGGAAATTTTCAGGCAGTCTGAACTTTATTTACATGATAGTTTTTTAATAAAAAATATACATTTTTTGGCCCGAAGTGTTCTTTAATCCTGATTGTCATAGGGTTAATGAAATAGACTGAGAAAATAAACATTTTATTGGATGAACTTATCTTTTAAAGATTTTTTTATTGAAATGTGTTGATTATACATGTTTGTGGGGTACAGAGTTACATTTCAATACATGTATGCAATGTGCAGATAAATTTATCTTTGCTTTGAAAACCATTCACCCAGGCTTGCACACTGATTCACTTTTGCTTCTACCTATAACGTAATGATGGGCAGAGCTATATTTCCCAGTACAGATTTACCGATAGTCTGGTACCCCTACCTGTGACTTCAGCCTGAAGAACTCCACTCCTGCTGCTCTGGGCTCACATCTGTTTAACAGACTTGTTCTTCCTGCCTTCATCAGAAGGCTGACTTGATGACCTCTGCCCTGGGGGTCACTTACCAGGCTGATGGCATGAGGATGACAGTCTATGGAGGTGGTAATGACAGTAATGGGTTTGAGGGACTCGAGTTTGTCATGAAGGCAGAATAAGGGACCAGGATTTGGAAATTGTGTTTGTCTGTTTTCTGTTGTTTATAACAAAATACTTGGAACTGGGTAATTTATAAGAAAATGAAATTTAGTGCTTACGGTTTTGGAGGCTGGGAAGACCTCAGTCCAGGGAACATTTCTGGTGAGGTGACTTTTGTTGCTTTGCGTTGCTTCATCCCCCACAGATTTGTCAACCCATTTGCCCTGGGTGACGGAGATGCAAAGGATTACTCAAAGCCCATCTCTACTGAGCTGTGAGAGGCCTCGAAGTGGTTAATCTCCCTTTGGGACCCTCAAGCGAGAGGCACCCCTTCCTTGGGAAATTAACACCGAATTGGGGTTCTCTTCCTGCGTTTATTTTTCAGACCAGGAAGTTACAGGAAGAGAACAAAGGCGGGGTTATAGTTTAACAGTATAGGCTGATAACTTTCAGTGAAACAAGCCAGATGACATTCCAGTAAGGCAATTAAGTGGTCCTATCAACAACAGTTCAGTCTTAGCAAACATTCCTTCTTAACAGCACTTTCTCAGTATCTTTAGTAACAATCAGTAACTAGTCTGTCTTTGAGCCAGCAACCTGCTGTGCCACAATCCTTATCTTGCAACAGAGACTTATGCCCTGAGGGAAATTTCCAGTCCTCCACAATGTCAATGTTTGAAACTGCAAGGCTTTGGAAAACCAGGCCCTGTGAAGTACATATGCTGTACAGTATATTCCACAGACTCTGGTGGTGGCTCTACAGCAACACAAGGGTCTCACATTGTGAAAATGGTGGAACAGAGAGAGCAGAGAGAGAGAGCCCCTCAAGCACTCTCCTTTTAAAGCCCTCAGAACCATACCCATGAACATCATTATTAATCCAATCACCATGGCATGGTCCTACAATCTAATCACCTCTTCAAGGTCCCTTCCACCTTTCAATGACCGTAATAGGATTTTCCACCCTCAACAGTTATAGTGGGGATTAAGCCTCAGTGAGGTTGAGGTGCATCCAGTCTACAGCAGAAATGCTGAGTGGACTTGTGAGCATGGTGGGCTGGTTGGTGGGGCAGTAGCCTTGAGCAGCAGGAAAATTGTGTGGGTAGAGGGTAGGCCAAGGGCAGGGATGTTGACTGACAGGAAAACTGATTTGTATAATGAGGTTTGAGAAGTGTGGGGAAAGTAGAGCGCCACTGAGCAGCTGGTACAGCGTGTGAAGGAAGACAGTAGCTTAATAGAGACAGTTGGGCAGTGGTAGGTTATTTTGTGTGGGTGGTTAGGGTCACTTAGTCCATCAGCTCACCTCTTGAATATTTAAAAGCAGAAGCTTGAAGTCATGAGTTCAGACTTTAACAGTGCTTGGCAGGACCTGAATGATTTGGCTGTCAACTTCACTTTGACATGATAATATCTGATTTTAAGTTTATCACACATTTAGTAGGGCAGATATTATAAAACAAACATCATGTCTCTTTTTTTAATTCTCAGTCTAATTGTTTTCAGTCTCTGTGGACAAGTACTGTTTTATTTATTTCTCTAGTACAACTGTGACATTTTCTGACCAAAATATATCAGCAAGACATGACCTTCTGGGAACTGCAATTACTTTAATGGTCCTCTGTAGATCTACACCAGTTAGAAACGAATGATATGGCACAGGAAATACATACAATGTAGTGTTTCTTAAAGTGTGTGCCTCTAGCTACCTACATTAGAATCCCCTATAATTGTTTCTATAAATGCACATTCCTGGGCTCCAATCCAGATAAGGCCATATTTAGGGATGTAATTTGTTTTTTTTAAATAGACACAGATTCACATTACAATTTGAGAATCTCCAGTCTGGAAAACTGCTGAATTTTCAATAAAAGATGGCTTTTTATTTTATTTTAAAAATGTTACTATTCATGTTGACTTTTCCTACTATGAAAATCCAGAATAAGAATGGCATATTGTCTAACTTTGTTTGGTGTATGTAAACTTGGAATGATCTATTATACTAACTATGCTTACCAATGCATTATATATTTCAAGATTGGCATATAGTTATAATGCAATCCTACTTATCCAAAAGCAGTACTTCAGAGGCTGACGTGTGAAGCTAACTCATCTTCTTCCCCCATTGCTTAATTCTTAAGCTTTCTAATACCCATCTCACAGCTTGTGATTTCATGAGTCTTGGCATTTGGGCTATGTCTTCTCCAAAGAATGCTCTCCTGACACAATCTCAAACAGTGGTATAGGTAGGGATGTGGAGATAGGCTCAGTTCTTGCAGGTAAGTGTATATTTCCTCTTCTGAAATTAGATCAAACTGATGAGCTCATCTTAGCTCTAACCCAATTTTTCTCTTTGTCTAAACCTAAAATACAGACAGAATGCACACTGATTTCATTCTTAATTATCATCACTTCTCCTTTTATTAAAGGATGTTCTTCCTTGATTTTTCCCAGGAAGAAGGTCACTCTGGTATCTTTTATGGGCCTTCATTTAAGAATACACAATTATCTTTATACAAATCATTGCAGTGACCCCATTTGATTTTCCTGAGTCATGCTTGATTACAGTTCTTGTCCTTAAATTATAAATAAACACAATTTTCAATGTTTATTTATTGAACTTGAAGGAGAATCCTTGGCCAGAATTCCATGAGCCAACCGTAGGGTACTTGCCTTTGGTTTGCCTCACATTGCCTATAAGAGCAGCTGAGACTGATTTGGCCTGATTACAGACCATTTTCTTTTTAGATTTGTGTAAACATCTGCTCTAGGGTAGAAAGTTTTGGCTCCAGTAAAAGAAAACAAACGACAGGACTTACTTACCCCAAGCACCCAAGCTCTATGCTCAATTTTAATCTGGATACTTTGCTCTCCTCTGTGAAGATTTGGCTCAGCAACTGTTCAGTTTCTCCCATACATTTATCAGCAGTTTTTTATCTTCTTTAATTTAGACAATGAACTTTGCTTAACGTAATGATAACTATTTAAAGGATTTAAAATTTCTTTTGCAGTATGTTACCAATTCAATTTAAATTTTTTTGTTTGCACACTATTTTATTATTGAGAGGTAACAATTTATTAACTAGTATACCTGATGGATTAAATGATGGACATTTAAATTGTCTACAGTCTTCTTCTATTACAAATAATGCTGTAATAATATGTATGTATGTATTTAAATTTTTTATTTAATTTTTATTATACATACTCATGGAGCAAGAGCAAACTGTCAGCACCTGTGCCCAAATTGTGGTAAGCAAATCAGTGGGGGTCTGAAGCCAGAGGCTTCAGGACAGAACAACAAGGCAACTGCAAGTTAGTGAAGGACCTAAAGCCCAGCAGAGGAATATTTGAGATCAGTTAGGGGATGATCTTTCCTGGACAGGCATTAGGGCAGGATCCACTGGCATGAAAAAAAATACAGAGCATCTATTTAATGCATCTCAGGATGAGAGGGAGACCTGTCTTGGGAGGGGCTGACCCAGAAACAGCATCCTGCAAAACCCTTCAGGAATTCTAACCTGAATTTTCTTCAGCTCAAATTCTGAACAGTTACATTTCTACTTAATGAATGGGTTAAAATGAAAAGAGGAAAAATGACATTTGTGCCCAAGAAACTCTATATACCCAAGATAGTTCTGGCTAAATCTATGATAAAATAATTTTCAATTCCTAAAACTGGGTTTGTTTCCCTCAACAACATTGCCTTTTTCTTTCCTTAATGTCTCTATGTTGTCCTTGTCTCTCTTTTTGACTGTTGTGAAGTACAAATCAATTTAGTTTTTTTTTTCCTGGTTTTTAAAAATTGTAATAAAATATGCATAACATGAAATTGACCATTTTAACCATTTTTAGACGTACAATTGAGTGGCATTAAGTACATTCATATTGTTGTTTAGCCATCACCATCACCCATCTCCCAATTTAGTTTTGAAAAAGGAATATATACTGTTTCCCCAGCAAGAGAAATCACTTACTGCTGTTGTATCTTTCCTTGCCTTCAACCTCTGCTATCACTTGAAAATTATTGTGTTTGTTTTCAAAGTGTTTGGCTATAATGAGTAAAGCTGCCACGAACATTTGTGTACAAGTCTTTGTATGGACAGAGGTTTCCATTTATCTTGGGCCTAGCAGTGAAATCTGAGTTATGTGTTAAGTGTATGTTTCACTTTCTAAGAATTGTCTGAGTGTTTTACAAAGTGGTTGTACCATCCTGCATTTCTACCAACAATGTGTGCTGCACATCCTTGCCACAACTTGGTAATGTCAGTCTTATTAATCTTATTCATTGCAGAGAATGTCTAGTGGTATCTCATTATGGTTTTAATTTACATTTCCCCCATGACCAATGATGTTGAAGCGTCTTTCATGTGCTCATTGGCCGTTCTTCTAAGTTCTTTGATGAAGTCCAAACATTCTTTATGTATTCTGGGTACGAGTCCTATATCAGATATACATATTGCAAATATTTTCTCCAAGCCTTTTCATTTTCCTAATGATGTCTTTTGAAGGGCAGAATATTTTAATTTTGATGTCAAATTTATACTTTTTTAATTTATGGTTTCATGATTTTATGTTTTGCCTAAATATCTTTGCCAACTGAGGATTCAGAGATTTTTCTCCCATGTTTTCTTTTAGAAGTTTTATAGTTTTAGGTCTTACATTCAGATCTGTGATCCATATTGAGTTTTTTTTTCTCTTTATCCCCTTTTCTAAACAGATATCCAGTTTTTACAGCATTGTTTATTGAAAAGACTATCTTTTTCCCATGGAATTACTATGATACCTTTTCAAAAAATTAAATAAAATTTAATTTTATGTACAAAGAGATAGCATGATTTCTTTCATTGTGTAGATGCCTTGGATTATCCGTTCAAGGAAGATCACTTAGTCCAACTTTATGAAGCTTCTATCCTTCGTGTACTGATGGAAACATCGGAGGCACATATTGAGGCTGTATTTTTGGATCAGACTATGCTGATTTGAGCAGGCGAGGTAAAAGCACAAACCCTGGCCGAATTTCCATAGGTGGCTCCGGTAGAGCTGCTGGTGACTCATCTTGCTTTCAGGAGGACAACAAAACAAAAGACTATGATACCTTTTCCCAAAAGCTATTGACCATATATGTGTGAGTCTCTTTCTGGAATCTATTCTGTTCCATTGATAGAAATGTTTCTTAAAACAATCCAACATTGTCTTGATTACTGTAGGTTTGTAGTAAATTTTGTAATCAGGTGGTGTAGCACATCAACCTTTAAAAAAATTGTTGTGGGGAGAATTAATATCTTAACAATATTGAAGATTTTGATCTATTAACATGGTCTATATCTCCATTTATTTAGGTCTTCATTAACTTCTTTCAACAATAGTTTGTAGGCTTCATTGTATAGATCTTGCACATATTAAGTTTTGTCTTTTTTCCCCCATGTTTTCTAGATAGTACAATAATAGGTATTTAAAAAAATTTATTCCTAACTGTTCATTGCTACCATATAGAAATGCCATGGATTTATCATTATTGATCTTGAATCCTGTATCCTTATTAAACTCTTACATTAGTTCTAGTGACTATTTTGCATTGATTTTGTAGGACTGTCTATTTGTATGACCATGTCATCTGAAAAAGATACATTTTTTCTTTTGTTTGACTTTTTTGTTTGTTTGCTTTATTACACTGGCTAGATTTCCACTACAATGTTGAATTGAATAGAAATAGTGAGAGTGGACATCCTCATTTCAATCCTAGAAGAAAGCATTCAGTCTCTAGTCATTAAGTATGATGTTAGCTGTAAAATTTTTTTTGTAGTTGCCCTTTAGTAGAATGAAGTTCTCATCTATTTTTAGTTTGTTGAACTTTTTGCCATGAGTATTAATTTTTTTTCAAACTTTTCCTGCAGTGTTTGAGATGAAACTTTTTTCTCATTTATTAAAATAATGAATTACATTGTTTTTCAAATGTTAAGCCAACCTCACATTTCTAATATAAACCCAACTTGATCATGATTTATTATCTTTTAACATATTGCTTGATTTTATTTGCTAATGATTTTGTTAAAGATTTTTGCATCTATATTAATGAGAGATATTATTTAAAAAATTTCTTGGTAATGTCATTGACTAGTATTTTATTAGCATAATACTGGTCTTATAAAATTATTTGGAAGGTGTTCTCTTGGTCACTATATTTCGTAAAAATTTATGTTTGGTAGAATTTGCCAATGAAGCCACCCGGCCTGGCATTAGACATTTTGTGGGGGAGGAAATTATAATTATGAATATAATTTCTTCTGTAGATGTAGGGAAATTCAAGTTTTCTATTTCATTTTGAGTCAGTTTTGAAAATTGTGTATTTCAAGAACATTTCCCATTTTATTTAAGTAACTGAATTTATTTGCATAAAATTTTAATGATACTCTCAATATCTTTTTAATATCTGAATGATCTGTAGAGATACCCTCTTGTTAATTCCCAATATTTATAATTTGTTCTCATTTTTTCCTCAGTTTAAAGATTTATCATTTTGATAATTTTTTTTGTCAAAACAAATTCTGGCTTAAGTAAGTTATAGCAATTGTTTTTCTCTTTTTTATTTCACTGGTTTATCTTCTCATCTTTATTATTTCATTCCTTTTACTTTGGATTCAATTTGCTCTTGTTTTTCTAACTTAGTAAGGCAGGAGCTTAGATTTTTGACTTTTTTTCAGTATACAATGTAATGTGCTAAGAACAATTGCAAGCATTATCAAAGAATAGGGAAGGGAAGTTAGTCTTGATCATTTTAGGCTTTCCAAAGGTTTGTTAAATAAGGGATTCTTTTTTTAAAAAAATTAGTTTTGATTAATGCATAACTTGTGTGTTATTTGGGTACGTGTATACAATGTGTAATGATCAAATCAGGATAATTAATACATCCATTACCTCAAACATTTGTCATTTCTTTGTGGTGGGAACATTAAAAATCCTCTTAGAAGAAATTATTTGAAATTAAACAATTGTGGTTAACTGTAGTTGGCTTACAGTGCTATAGACACTAAAACTCATTCCTCCTCTCTAGCTCTAATTTTGTTTTCATTGACCAACTTCTCCTTTCCCCCTCTCCCTCCCCTTCCCAGCTTCTAGTAACTATTATTCTACTCTCTACTTGTACAGTAACAACTTTTTTAGCTTCTACATATGAGTGAGAACATCCTTTTTTTCTTCCTAATAAGTATTTAAAGTCATAAGTTTCCTTCTCGTCACAGATTTAGCTGCCTCCCATAAATGTTGATAGGTTGTGTTTTCATTTTAATTCAGTTCAGACTGTCTTCTGACTTCCCTTTTAATTCAGTTAAAACTATTTTCTAATTTCCCTTTTCGGTCATTCTTTAACTCATGGGTTATTTAGAACTATGTTGTTTAACTTCTAAATATTTGTGGATTTTCCAGATATCTTTATTTTAGTGATTTCTAATTAAATCCCAATGTGAACAGACAATGTCTTTGGCAAAATTTCAATCACTTTGAATTTCTTGATTTGTTTCACGTCCCACGATATTTTCTGTGCTAGCATATATTTTGTATATATATTTCATTCTTGTCGGGTGAAATGTTTTATAATTGTCATTTAGGTCACCTTGGTTTGCAATGTCCATGTTTCTTCTGTACTGATTGCCCACTTGGGATAACTAAGAATTGTTTAATCTACAATTATAATTGCAGGTTGTCTATTTCTCCTTGAAGTTTTGTCCATTTTTGATTCATGTATTTTGATGTTATGCTATTGAGTTCATGTACACTTAGGGTTATTATGTCTATTCCATGAATTGATCCCTTTATCATTATAAAATGCTCCACTTTATTCCTTAGAATATTATTTTGTCTCATATAGCCATTCTAATTTTCTTATGATTAATTTTAGAATGGAATATGCTTTTCTGTCCTTTTACTTTTAAACTTTGTGTCATTTATATTTAAAGTAAGTTTCTTGTAGACAATTTATAATTGCGTCTTGCTTTTTCATCCAGTCTGACAATCTGCCTTTCAAATGGAGTGTTCAGAATACTTGTATTTCATATATAGTTATCTATGTGGCTAGATTTATTTTTTTGGAATTGACATTTTTTATTGTATATATTTAAGGTGTACAACATGATGTTTTGATGCTAATTAACATATCCATCATCTCATATAGTTACCGTTTTCTTTTTTGGGGGGGGGGTAAGAGCACCTAAAATCTTCTCTGTTAGCAACTTTCCAGTATGCAATACAACATTACTAAGTATAGTCATCATGCTATATATTACATCTTCTAGACTTATTCATCCCACATAACTGCAACTTTTTGTCTTTTAATCTACATCTCCCCTTTCCCCCCACCTTTCCTCATCTCTGGTAACCACTGTGCTGCTCTCTTTTTCTTTATATTTGACTTTTTAAGATTCCACATACAAGTGAATTATGCAATATTGTTCTTTCTGCTTATGTTTGGGTTTAAATCTGCCATGCTATTTGTTTTCTGCTTGTTGCATTTGTTCTTTCTCCTCCTTTCACTCTTTATCTGTTTTCTTTTATATTAACTGAACATATTTTAGTGTTCTACTTTATTACATCTGAGATTATTAACAATATCTTTTTATTTTAGTGCTTGCTATAGGTTTAGAATATTCATCTTTAGCTTTTCACAGTGCACCTTCAAAGATATTAAAATAATATTCTACCACTTCATGTATAAATACCCTACAAGAGTATACTTTTATTCCCCCATCTTTTGTTCTACTGTTGTCATAAATTTTACTTCTACATGTTATAAATCCCAAAATACATTCTAATTTTTGCTTTACACAGTCAATTCTCATTTAAAGAAATTTAAAATTGAGATAATGTTGTTTACATTTAACTGACATACAGTATTAATCATTTCTAGGTCTGTTCCTTCCTTTTTGTATATCTAAGTGTCCATTTTAAATAATTTTGTTTTTTCTAAATAAATTCCTTTAATAGGAATTATTCCTTTAATAGTTATTTATTAATAACACTTGATAGGCAAAAAAAAAACAAAAAACTAAGGTGTAGAGACATAAATGTCTTGGCCAGGTAGGGGCAGTAGTAGAATTTGAGCCTAGGCAGTATGATTCCAGAATTTGTGACCCCCACTGCTCCTCTGACCTGCCTGTCCTGGAGATCTAGTATACACCAGAGCATAAACAAAAAACTAAGGTGTAGAGACATAAATGTCTTGGCCAGGTAGGGGCAGTAGTAGAATTTGAGCCTAGGCAGTATGATTCCAGAGTTTGTGACCCCCACTGCTCCTCTGACCTGCCTGTCCTGGAGATCTAGTATACACCAGAGCATGGCCTGAAGTTGATCTTTCTTCCCCACATATATAAATGAGGAACCTATGGCCCCAACTTGTTACCGACTTACAACCAAAAGGGAAACTGGAATTAAGATAAAGCTGTGCATGGTGGTGAAGAAATAGAAAGCATGTAGGTCTTGGATAATGTGGTTGAAATGCTAGATCAGCTAGTCTTGAACCTTGGCCTACTCATGAATTTTTCCTCCAGTGAATTAGTAATTTTTTTTTTCTGTGTAAGCTGATTTGAGTTGACTTTTTATATAGTTTCAGCTGAAAGCACCCTGTTTTGGTTGGAGAATGGAATCCAACAAAGATTTTCTAAATTTGCTTTTGAAATTTTAGTATCAGCTGACTTGTGGTCAGCACACAGACCTAGGAATAGAAAAAAATAGCTAAAATATTTCTACTAAAGTTGATCAAATTAACGTCTTGGTGAATTTTGAGGCTTGGTTATTCATTGAAAATGAGGGATAGCATTGGGAGGACTTTAGGAGGGTGGTGAATGTTTCCACAGCTGCTAATCAGTTTGTTTATAAAGTTTTATCCAGTAGGGCTGTATAGTGAAAAAACAAGAAGATTAATAGGAGAATGGGAAATTCCAAAGTTGAGGATTGGCAGAGCAGGTGCAATGGAAGGAACAAGGCCAAGAGAATTGACAGTTCTAAGAATTTTCTTTAATAACTGATATTTTTTGTCATTTTAACCTTCAACAAAGTTTTTAAAAAAATTATTACAATGATTTTGTGAGGCAGATTAGTGATACTAATTTACTTATGAGGAATTGGAGACATGAAATTCACACATTCATTCTGTCAATCACTCATTCATTTTTCTCATTTTTTAAACTTAAAGAGGTATGTATATATCAGATTCTGCTCTAGGCACTAAAAGTTCAGAAATACAGAGCATAAAACTTGCCTTCAAAATGTGCTTTCTCTGGTGGGAACACAGACATGGTAGTACAAAAATATAGTGTGATATAGAAGAAGCCTCAGGCGGATCCAGTGGAAGCACAAAGATCTCCCTCACCCGGGATATGGAGTTTTCCTTGGATGGGTAACATGTGAGTGAGATTTGGCCAAAGAGTAGGAGTTGGGTGGGTGAAGGAAGGGCTGGGGAACGGGGAGCAGCAGGTGTAAAGGCACATATGGGTAGGAGAGCATGATGCATTCTGGGAAGTGCAGCAGTTCTGTATAAGCGAGGAGCACAGTTCGAGAGGAGTTAAGGCTGGAAATGTAGGTAGGAGCGTGATCATAGTCATACTGAGGAGTTTGGATTTATCCTGAAGACTCCAGGTACCTCTGAAAGATTTTAAGAAGAGTGATATGGTCATATTTGGCAACAGTGTGAAAGATGAAACGTAGGTCTTACACTTGAGTTAGAGAAACCAATTAGGAGACCATTGCAGTCTTGTAAGAAGTGATGAATAGGGTTTAAGAGGAGAAGAGGACTTTGCGAGCCAATTAAAGAGAACTGAGTGAATTTGATAATTGGGTGTATGTAGTAAGAGAGGGGAAGGAGTTAGTATGACTCTAGAGTTATGAGGTGAATTATAGTGCTAATTATAAGGCAAGTAATGGGAGAATTTTGAGGTTATATAATTAGTTGCAAGCTCTTTCCATGATATGACACTTCATACCTTGGAGGCACCATCATTAAAGAAGCTGCAGTGATAATTCAGAAATGGAGAGAAGAATCAACTCTTGTAAAGCCTGATAGTATAAATGACCTATTAGTATCGTTTATATGACTAATTCATCTGATCATGCAAGACCTTCAGCCGTGGCAAAGTCCTTTTCAAACTTCTGGGAATTTCTCTTGAAACGGCCTGCCATCTATAATCTCATGGGGACCCTCTTTGTGTTCTTGCTTCAGCATTGTACTGATATCTGCTACACTTAAATCCACTTAAAGGGATTTCAGTATTGTCTGAGCATAAGAATGACATAGGAATGCCATTGTCTGCACAGAGTGCCTTTTCCTGGTTTTCTCAGAGCCACTGTCCACCAGGGTGGTGAGGGGTGTCTCCGTGCAGTTAGTTATGTTCTCTGCTCTGTGTCTCACTTTGTCATCTGGCCCCTGAGCAATGACCCAGCTACTGCCAACAACTCACAT
>NW_007735284.1:49620-60734 GCF_000696425.1 Galeopterus variegatus | reverse complement strand
ATAGGAATGCCATTGTCTGCACAGAGTGCCTTTTCCTGGTTTTCTCAGAGCCACTGTCCACCAGGGTGGTGAGGGGTGTCTCCGTGCAGTTAGTTATGTTCTCTGCTCTGTGTCTCACTTTGTCATCTGGCCCCTGAGCAATGACCCAGCTACTGCCAACAACTCACATGGTCTTTCAGCCTCTAGTCCTAAACCATCTCCCCCTCAATGTTTAAATTCTTGGGAAGCAATTACCTTTTTTGGTCTGTGCTCATTTTTCCTCCCCAATTTTCCAAATTAGAAAAGAGCTCCAAACAAAGGGACTTTAAGCGTATCATGTCATGCAGATAGATTCCAAAGGGGTCTTTAAGTCTCCTCTAGTTGTACAAAAATGCAAGTCATGTTTGTCTCTGAGACACCCTGGTGCATTTTATCTTCCTGTTTCATCTCCAGCACCATCCCTTCCTGTTTCTACCCATCCATAGTCTTCCACTTCTGTCTTCTCCTTTAGAGGATACAAGGGCACTTCAAAAAGTTCATGGAAAGATTTGTATTATCTTTTAATTCTATTTTTCCCCATGAACTTTCCACCCCCAGTTAACCATTTTAAAAAATTTATTTGTTTTCAATTCTTTATTGAAATATATTGATTGTACGTATTTATGGGGTAAAGAGTTATATTTCAAAAGATGTATACAATGTGTTGATAGTCAGGGTAAGATGACTGGATAAAGGAAATGTGGTTCATATATACAATGGAATACCACTGCGCCATAAAAAAGAATGAAATTCTGCCATTTGCAGCAGCATGGATGAGTTTAGAGAAAATTATGTTAAGTGAGATAAGCCAGGCACAGAAAGAGAAAACCCACGAAATTTTAAAAGTACCCTTGTACTTTTGCACTGAGAGCTGTTACTCTCTGAGAGAACATGTCTTCTCCACTGTAGATGCCCAGGGAGGAGAGGACTGCTATCATGTCAACTGTTATCAGTCTCTTACAAAGCCTCTGGGAATTATCCTATGAAGATGCACTTGCTATCTTTTGACTCTTCAGCAGCTGATAGAAGCTGTAGCTGGTTCTCCAGCATGCCCCTGTTTCTTTCTCATCCTCAGTAGTTTTGCTGTATTATTGTCAGTGTGTCCCACTCATTTGTAGCCCATAGGATATTAGTGCTGGGAGTGACTCTAGGGAAAACACCATTGTCCACTCCTCCCCTCTCTCAATTTATAGATAAGAGAACAGAGTCCCAGAGAAGGAAGTGTAACACCCTTGAGGTCAGAATCAGCTCTAGTGTCAGTCTCTCTTGATCCCAATAACAGTGCACTGCTAATGCACAAGCATCTGATGAGGTGAATCAAGCTGGATCCTCACAATAACCCTTGGGCAACAAAGCACTTGTAAGCCTGTTTCACAAGGGAGAAAACTGAGACTGAGATTTAACTTCTCCAAGTTCATACAGTGCATTAGTGATAGAGCCACTCTGAGTCACTCTGCAGTCTTCACAGTAGTTCTCTCTGACATTATAAAGATGTAAGAAACTGATTTTAAATTAAACTGAACTTGTAACCTGAGGTCCATACTATCCAAATAAATATAAAATATATAACCACATGTTTTAGACCAATGTATTTCCTGAAGAGAAATGAACTATTAATTTATCAAGCCTTAAAAATGCCATTGGAGAAAAACCACAATAAAAATCCATCAACTTGGGAGGAGAGTGTTTTACTTAGAGCTCACCTGTCTGTGCTAGATGAACTTTGAGGCTAGAGATAGCGAGAATATTTAAAGTTTATTATTTCATTTTCTTGCAAAAGCTGAAATGTTTTCTCTGATTTGGTCTACCTGTATCTTCTATGACAAGCTGATTGACATGCCTACTTATAAGTAAGAATTTTTATAGTTTTTCATTTTTAAGGGAAATTTAGATCTGTTCCTCAATGTGAGAATGTTCAGACATCTCCATCAACCTCCCATGTAGTTAGGATATCTAACCAATGAAAGTATTCTGCAAATTTAGTCTTCTTTTAGGATGAAGAACCCTTTGGCTTTACGTAAACACTGAGTCTCAGTAGAACTGACTTCTCTTCCCTGTGCCACTGGCTAGATGTTTGGCTTTCGGCAAATGTGAGGCTTTTAGAGCCTCTGTTTTCTGTTTCCGGAAACTAGATAATCTCTGAGATCCCTCCTAGCTGTAAAATAGTAGGTCTCTTAGGCCTTCTGTGGTGGTCACCTGACTGTAAACTAGGAGTTAGTCCATTTGTCTAGTCAGGAACTACATAGTTGCTATAAAGAATAAATGATATAGTAGATTTGAAATATGTTTGGAAAGCATAAATCATGAAGCGAATGATAGCCATAATTTTCATTTAAGTACCCAGACTATTTTTCATTTTTTTCTAAGTAGCTAGTTACTTAAATAACAGTCTAAGAAGACTTGATATGAGATATGGTTTTCTCCTAGTTTGGAAGGAAAAAGTTTAACAAGGGGTTATATTCTACTTAAAACCTATAAAACCCTAATTTTTATTTTACAAAATGGTTCAGATTATGGAATGGACAGAAATGAATTTCATCTTCTATCCCTGGGGATAGCAGTTCTGTGTGGTAGGACTCAGCTGTTGGGGGTGTAGTCACATCAAAATAAGTACATTCTGGGCTTCCAAAAGGGACACAGAACCAACTGTGCAATTGCTTATGTCAGTAGGTTTGAAAATACAACAAGCCTCTGGAGACAACATCCCTGTTTCATCAGGCATGGTTACTGTTAGATGAAAAATAACTTTCCTCCTGCTTGGGAAAAAAATAATTTTATTTATTGAAAAACAATATAGGAGAGGGAACCCAGGGCACCAATTCTTGCAAACTTTGGGAGAAAATTGAAGTGAATCATTATAATTTTATGTATTCTTGACATTTATTTTAAATATAGGTTTAACTTATTCCAGAAGCAGGGCTTAGTCACCCTGGACACAGTTTCCAGTTTTCTGCCTCTTCCAGTTCCTTAAGGTAGTTGATCCAGATATGCCTTATACAACTGTCTTAGTCTGTTTTTTGTTGCTATAACAGAATACCTGAGACTGGGTAATTTATAAAGAAAAGAAGTTTATTTGGCTCATAATTCTGATGGCTGGCAGTCCAAGACAGAGCAGCTGCATCAGGTGTGGACCTTAAGCTACTTCAACTTATGGTGGAAAGTGGGAGGCAGCCAGTGTGTGCAAGGAGATCACATTGCAAAGTGGAAGCAACAGAGAAACCAAGGAAGCCAGACTCCTAACAACTAGTTCTAGTGGGAACTAATAGAGTGAGAACTCACTCATTACCAAGGGAGGGCATTAATCTATTCATGAGAGATCCACCTCTGGGACCGAGATCTCTCATTAGGCCCCATCTCCCAATATTTTCACATTGGGGATCAAACTTCAACATGAGTTTTGAAGGAGACCAGCATCCAAACCATAGCAACAGTCATTTCCTGGTGTCTACCTCCCTATGGTACAGCAAGATGCAACCTATTTGATTCCCCCCACTGACTCCAAGCTCTGCACGGACTATACAGATATTCCTCAGTGATTGCCACTCAGTTACAGATATGACTATATACTCTAAGCCCACCATTAGAGAAACTTGCTTGGGTAGTGCCCTGGACCCCAATAAAGGCTTTAGTCCTACAGGTCTCTCTCTCGCTCCCCCCCCACTGGTTGGGCATACATGTCCCGGATGGCTTCCCACTTTCTGTTGACCACATGAGTTGTGCTGTCTTCTTCTCTCTGGGATCTGTAAGTAATAAAAACTGCTCTGTTAGTTTCCTGTGCTGCCTCTTCTGTGTCTCACCTGACTGTCATACCTAAACCTAATTTCTTTCCTGGCCAGGGCTTTCTTAGAGAGTGGCTATCTTGGGTGGAATAAACTGTGCACAGGTCAGACAAGAGCCACAAAGGCATCTTCCAGTATATACAAGTTTCCTGTGACAGAGACACCTGATCATGGGTCAGACACTTAGGCATTAGGCCGTCTGCCTGTTAAAGAAGCAACCTGTGAAAGACACGCTGTCATCATTTACGATCAAATTCCTGGAGCCCTGTTAGGGAAGGGCTAGAGTGCATAGCAACTCCCATGAAAGAGACCTCATGACCAAAGTAGGAAGAAAAAAGTACAAGAAGCAGTGATCAAATCATAATAGTTAATGTCTGTAAAATGCTTTACAGTTTATAGGGTGTTTATTGTTTTGTTGTAACAGTATGACAAATAGTTTGCAGCAAGTCATAACTGGAAAATGTCTGGGAACACTGGTAGCTTGGCTGGTGGGTGGTCCCAGATGTACTCCACAGTGATGAATGTGTCTGATGTTTAACAACTATGAAGGAGATACTTTCCCCCACTCTCCTTTTTTTTTTGACAAAATGAGAAAGGTGGGGTACTGTTTCTTTGCTTCTGGAGAGAATGGGAATAGAGGGGACCCAAATTACCAACCCCATAGGCTTTTCATTTCTTACTTTGTGAGCCCATGAGAAAGAACTATTACAAACAAGTTAAGAGAGAGTCAAGCCACTTTCCTGAATGGACGTTGGCTGGTGGGGGCTGAGCAGGTTGTGTAGGTCTGCCAGGAAACAAAACATGGCACAGAGTAAAGCAGGGAACATATTCCTTGTTTCTTCTAGGAATATGGTATTTTGAAACTTGAGGAGTAGTGACATAGGAGACGTAAATGGGACAGCCCTCTTGCAGAGACATTGGTGTTCTCTGGGGAGAGGCATTCTTTTCCATTGACAGTGGAAGCTCAAGCTACTGTCATGAAACTTACTGATTAGAGGACATCCGCTGTGGGAGAGCAGGAAAGAAAAGTCATGGCAGTGTTTTAGGGGGACCATAGTTGTTAGATTAGCCTGTGTGTGTCAAACACCTTGAGGCACTTGCCCAAATATTGGGAGCCAGTAAGAGGAAAACTTTTGGAACACATATTTTCACAAGCAGATGAGAGCAAGAGTAGGAATTTGGCTTGTAGTTGTTTAAATCACTTTATTTGCACTAATAAACAAAGTGGGGCCTAGGGACATCTAAATTAAGTTAAATTTCTAGAGTATATTCAATTTTTGCTAATAGTATTGCTATACAATACAATACAACACACACAAGTTTATGTATTTACAATAAAAGACTACATAATTTCCACTTTTTCTGTTCTACATGCAGAGAGCAGAAACTCCCTACTCTACATGGTTATACAACTCAGGTAGGCTAATTCTCCAAATATTATCTCTCTTCAAGAGACTGCCTTAACTCAATATTTGGAGATTAAGGCTACCTGAATAGCATGGATGCACTTGGTGCTACACTCTTAGGTAAGGTTTCAGTAGGTTCTTCAGACCCACTTGGAAGAGGGTCATTGGGCTCTGAATATTTGATAGTGCCACGTTAGCACATCCTCATGTCACAGGGTGCTGTCATGTCAGTCCAGGACTTTGCAGTTACAGTTAACATAGGAACTGTTGACAGGTGGTTGCTTGACAAAGATTTATGGAAGTTATTAAATGCTGGAGCATTTACCTGGCAGAATGAGATGTTATTTGGGGCTGGTGTGAGTTTATTTTCCCATGGGAAAATGGTAAAGAAAGTAAATTATGGTCATTCAGTCTATCTTCGAACATGTTCCTACCTCAGAGGCATCACTTCACCTCTTCACTTTGCCTGCATTGCAGTCCATGGTTCCTATCTCATATTTTTCTTATTTACATATTTATTCCTTTTATCTCCCCTGTGCCCCACAAGAACATAGTGTTCCGAGAGTAGACCTGGACCTTCCCTGTCTTGCTCTCCACTGTATTCCTCTCATCAGATAATGCCTGGCTTAAAAATTTAGAGGCTGACAGGGGCAGAGAATAAGAAAAGGCACTACAGAGTTGTGGGAGAATGAGAGGTTTAGAAAAAATTGAGAAGAGCCTACAAGTAAAAGTTCAGGGCAGGAGAAAAAAGGCTTAAGTGAGGTTGATAGGAAAGATGAAGTCATGGAGGGAGAAGGACGGGCTGTCCTGTTTTGCTGTGCCCCTCCCTGTCCTCCTTGGGTCTCAGCATCCAGGGCCGTGTCCCCATCTGATCTGGGGTTGCCTTCTCCCCTGACTTCCACTCCCTTCACTCAGAGCCAGGCTCTCTGTCTTCACCCAGATGACGTCCTGCTGGATCTTTGCCCATGGACTTTATCCATCTCCATGGAAGGACCACCCTTTCCCTAACAGATCCTCCCCAAATCCCAGGTATACACCTGTCTACATCTTTCATTGTGCCTTTGTGGCACTTCTAGGATGGGAATTGCCACCACCCTAGTCACTGGAGTCCTTTCTTCCGCTCTGCTTAGTGTGTGTTTGTAGCTATGTGTGCATCTGCCTCAGTCCCTGCTAGGGCTTTGGTCACCCATTCTCATGTAGTCTACACCCCCTCAGCATTCTTTTATTCAAATTAATTTGTTAATAATTGATGGATTCTTATAAGAGAACTGACTAAATGTCAGGCTCTGTGTGAGCAGTTGTGATGAATATAGAAAAGAATTGTGCATAGTTTATACCCTTAGATTTAGTATGAGGCATAAAGCATACCATAAAAATATAGTACAAAGCAGAAAGTACAGGAAAAAAAAAGGATTAATATTCTCTCCTGTATCTGTCTTGTACAGTTTGGGGAAGGGGAAGATGAAAATTCGGGATGGTTTGGGGGAGGAGGTGCCATCCTTCCCATCTCCCCTCTGCAACCCGACTTAGTGTTCCTGATGTGGAAGACACTCTCCCTGACTCTAACCCCTCCGGTTGTCTGGCTAGGTCTTTGTTCTTGAAGTCGCCCAGGCTTCCCTGCTCTGGCCTGGCAGCATCATTCAGGGCCCACCATCTCCCATTGAGCTATCTTTGCTACTGCTTCTGTCTATAACTGTTCTTTTATTCATGTTATGTGGTGGGGGTAAGAATGGGGGTGAAGTTCTCAGCCCCAAGTAGGGTATTTAACAGGTGTGTAACGATCTGTTGGCTCCCCTGGGTTTGAAGCAGTGGATTAAAGACTGAAGGAACTTCATGAAATCAAAGAATATTTATCCTTTGTGACACTTCAAACATACAGGGTTTCTGATAGACTGAAAGATGTGGCTTGGGCCTGAGGCTAAGATGAGAGCTCTTTCTGTCCTTTTTACCTCTAAAATTAGACCTTGGGGGTGGACTTGGGGAAGGCCGTGCCCACAGAGTAAGCTCCAAGCATACTCTGCTAGCCCTGCACATAGAGCTGTGAAGTCTGCTTCACTATACTTTGAAGGGCAAGGGGGAAAGTAGATGGGCCATCAGTTTTTCAGTGCAGTGGACTTGCTGCCTAGATGGTGAGGCCAAAGGACATTAATTTATTACCATCTGATAAGTCTGAATTGTGTCTCCAATGCTGCCCTTTGTTGAGGAGTGGGATACAGAAAGGAGGACCTACATGGAAATATGAGGATGGTGGAATGTGCTTTCTAGCTGAATGGGGCGCATGCAGTCTGTCTTCCCTGCCTGTGTACAGTGCTACCTCTGTGTGTCTCTTCAGACAAAGTCATGGCTGAGGCTGCACCTGTTACCTTTCATCATGGGCCAATACACAACTTTATTTTAGTTCTTGTAACTCAGATATCAATTCTTTTTAGTGGTTTATCTGGAAGATAAGTATGGATCTGAACACGGCTAGCTTAATTATGAAACTAGCAAGAAATTTTTGTTTTTTCTTTCAAAGAGAGATTTGGAAAATTAAGATGTTTTAGAGGAATGAATAAGCACCATGTCTACTTTCTGGATAATATCATTCCTGGAGGTACCTCATGGAACCTTGTTTTTTCTTTCAAAGAGAGATTTGGAAAATTAAGATGTTTTAGAGGAATGAATAAGCACGATATCTACTTTCTGGATAATATCATTCCTGGAGGTACCTCATGGAACCTGATGTGCAGTCCCATCTACCTGGTCTCATGCCTTGATGTCCTGTGGAGTGAGGGATCAGGGAATGCAGCTACAATTTCTTATGCTGCTACAATCAGTTCTGAACTACAGTTCTCTTTTATTCAGAGCCTACCAAGAACCAAGGCTTTTAGGTGTTCTGTGTGAATGTTTACTTCTTTCCAACTCCGTCTCTCTTTCAATTATCTCCATCTTCCTGATTCTTCTTTGTCTTGTTTCCACAAACTCAATTGACCTCAGCCAACACTTTCTGACTTAGTTTCCCCATTTCTTTACCTGGACTTCTCTTATCTGTACTCAAGGATGGAGTACAGTCCTCTTTCCCTTCTAGTGCCATTGACTTTAGGCAAGTGTCAAAAAGGGCTTTCTTCTTCCCAGGCTTCTGCTGATTTCCAAATGAGGAGGAGTGCTATTGTCTTTTACATGATAAAGAAAAAGTATATTCTTTGATGTTATTCCAGTCTTACAGCTGCCTGTCCTGAAGCTTATTTCCTCACAAATTATGTAAGAGCTACACACCTCATTACAATGGACATAAATGTTTTTCCGAAGTCCAGTTTACATGAGGAATGAATATTTCTACAATTAACGTGCTGCTTACAAAATATTCAGTCTGGTGTTATGGTGCTAAAGAGACATTCACCTCTTTACCAAACCTGCTTTTGTTATTGAACAGCCTCACGTAAACTAAGTGCCCTTGTCTAAAGTTTGGAGCCTTCTAAGACAATTGACAAAACCTCCAAATAGATTTTAGTTTAGATTTCTTCCTTGTTTGAAAGGGGGTATGTGTGTATGTGCGCACACGTGTGCATTTAGGCATGGGTAGCCATCCCAGTTTGTAAAGTACCACTACCGAGAGAGTATATTACAAACATGAGGTTTTAGTTCAGAATGAAAAGAGATTTTTCTCCATCTTTTGAAAACCTCTAAAGTTCTGACAGTATGTATATAACCAGCAAGGACACAGTAAATGCCACTTGATGGTGGTAATCATGACTCAAAAGAATTGAATTACACATGCAAAATAAAATCACTACAAATCATTCCATATAAATCATCTAGGAAAGCAGTCTTTCCAGGGACTGAGACTCATATCCTTAGATCATGTTCCTAGAAAACTATTGTAATCTATTGTTTAAAGTTATTTGTACAGTATGCAATCCTTTCACTAGACACTTTGCAATATATAAGGCATCAAGAGATTTAAATTAATATATTGGGTACATAGCCTATAGAGAACAAATTTCTGGCTCGTTTGGGAGCAGTTTGAGTGATGGTTGAAACACTAAACTGCTTTCAGTGCATGACTAATTCTATCCCTCTATGCAAATAGGGATAATAGAAATGTTTCATAAGATAAATGTGAGGCAAAAGAAACTTATATGTCATTGACAAACAAATCAATGTGGCATTGATAGTAATTCAGATTGGTATCTTGAGTCATAATTCTTGGTGCAAAGATCATTCATGTATTTTATACCAAATACAGTTTTATAATGTGTTGTGAAAGTTAAATGGCAGGGTGCCCTTTTCTCATTAAGAGTTTGGAAGGTATATGGTTCTAGCTCATAAGTCAAATTTGAGGAAAGTAGGAAATTTTTTTCTCATTGTTTTTCGGTGAGATTGTCAATAAAAAAAAATAGCATGCATGAAGTAAGCAAATAGAAGTTTTGGCACTATAGTCTTATCATTTAGAGGAAGAAACAAAACCAAAATCAAACCAAAAAACACATAGAACTAGTAAACAAAATACAAACAAAAACATGTAGCTTTTGCAAATAGGTCTTCATTTCTATTTCCACAACGTATGAAAGTCAGCATGATATAGTAGAAAAGATCCTGGTCTGGTCACAGCTCTTAGTTAAATTTGGATGTTATCTAACCTCTCTGTATCTCAGTTACCTCAGTGAAGATGAGTTGGAACTAATTCAGTGGTTCCAAAGTACAGTCCGTAGATTAGTGCTATCTATGATGAAATTTTTTTTTTTTTTTTTTTTTTTTTTTTTTTTTTTTCCGTGCCCAAAAAAGAAAAAAAAAAAAAAAAAAAAAAAAAAAAAAAAAAAAAAAAAAAAAAATTAAGGACATTTAAAACAATTTTCCATTCTAAGGGCTGTTCTTTAATTTGATATTTTCTTTCATATTGGGGGTTAAAATGTGATAATATTTAGTGGTTACTTAAAAACCTTAAGTTGAAAAAATATAATGTCAACACTCTATGCTAATGCCGAAAGTTTGTTTTTCTCTTAAACTTCATACTGTTTTAGTAAATTTTAAAAACTTTCAGAAAACTCCAGAGGAAAGGATATCTACAGGCTTTCCTTTAACCTTTAACTTACTATGATTGTGAGATCTTATGAAAGCAGTTGCTAAAAGTAATATACCTACAATTGAAGCATAAATGTGAATACTTTCCAAAAGTCAGTGTAGGAGTAGCTGAGATAATGGCAGCTATTGGTAATCTGAATTCCCCCCCCACACCCCATTACACAGATCAACAAGAAAAAGTTAAAACCACACAAATCATATGCCTTCAGAATACCTGGAAGACAGAGAACACTAAAACTGCAAGTTATTTGTAAATAGAGAAATAAACACTAATTTCCAGTAGTTCCGTGTTTTAAGCTCCTGCCCTAAACCTTTGTGGAAAGCTACAATGTCTTGAAAAACTGCATGGAAGAAAGAAGAGGGTATTTATATAAAACTGCTACCAGAAAGAAAAAATTCTAGATTTTCACACTTAAAAGTGACAGTAATAAAAAGAGTCCTGGGAAATCAGATCGCTGACACAGGGAAAAGATTTAAAGGTGTATGGAGGGCCTTAAGAAGTCTTAGAAAGAAAATACTTTATAAAAATGAGGGGGAAGTCACCCTTCAGAAACTGAGTGGAAAAGGGAAAGAAGCAAGAGAGGGGAATTTATAATCCTTCAAGACAAAAAACCCCCTAAAAATTCAAAGGACAAATATCCCTGCCTCCTCAGAAAAGCCACACATTAGATAAACTACTAATCTGTTGAAGGGAGGGCATCTTTGAGCCAGGCATCTGAAACCACATCAAGTGCCAGCCTGGTCCATGCAATGCAGAGATGCAAGCCATCTTACCTATACAAATCTATCTGCGAAGAACACAGAAAATGACAATCAAAACTTTTTTTTTTTTTTTTGTTGTCTTCTTTCC
>NW_007735284.1:47029-48675 GCF_000696425.1 Galeopterus variegatus | reverse complement strand
GAGCGGGAACCGGTCCGTATGTGGGATCCGAACCCTGGGCGGGAGCGCCGCCACGCTTCCCAAGCGGCGCACTATCCAGTGCGCCACCGGGCCGGCCCACAATCAAAACTTTTGAATTGATTTAAAAAAAAAATCTCTTGCAAAACCGATCATGAAACAGAAAAAAGTGACATCATAGCACTCCCAACTGAATTAAAAAATTGAAATGGGTTGAATTGTGTGCATCGAATTTTCATGTATTAGAAGCTTAATCCCCACTATGGCATTGTTGAGAGGGTGGGAAATCCTATTATGGTGACTGAAAGCTGGAGCCTTGAAGAGGTGATTAGAGTATGAGGACCATGCCCTGGCGAATGGATTAATCCATTGACAGTTTGATGGTAGTCGTGGGCGTGGTTCCAATAGCTTTAAAAGGAGAGTGCATGAGAATCTCACTCTCTCTCTCAAGCCATCCACCATGAGACCCCCTGCATTGCTGTGAAGAGTCACCACCCACCAACAGGGCCCTCACCAGATGTGTTTCCTGGGTTTTGGATTTCCCAGAACTGCAAGCAATAAATACTATTTCTTTAAAAATTTACTCAGTTTTGGGTTTTTCTGTTATAAGTGACTGACATGGACTAATACAGTATTCTTAAATAAACACATGTGAAATAACACATCAAATCAGAAATTTAAAGATTAAGAAGAGAAATGGGTACAAAAGAATTGATTAGACTCAGGAAGGAAATTGATGAAGAAAAAATTTCAGAGATAACTAAATTATAAGGTGCCCAAGAAAGAATTGCTTTAAATGAAAAACTAACAAGTAGCATTCAACACAGACAACAACAACAAAACCCTAACAGAATGAAAATGAGATAAAAAAAAAGAAAATGTTTCAGAAAGAAAGCAGTCGAAATGAAAGCCAGGCAAAGGAGACTGAGCATATGTAATTGGAGTCTATGAAGCAGACAAAAGAATGAAGCATAAAAGTATAAATCAAGAATACTTTCCAGAAATAAAAGAAGACCCGAATCTCTCTAGTATGCTAACTTTTGTTTAAGAGAGAAGCGGAAATTGGTTCTATTTAAAACAGCCACGAGTTGGAGCCAAACTAAATGTCCATCAATGGATGAACTGGGAAAGGAAAATGTGGTATACATACACAATGGAAAACTACTCTGCCATAAAGAATGAAATTCTGACATTTGCAGCAACATGAATAACTTAGAGAAAATTATGTTAAGTGAAATAAACCAGGCACAGAATGAGAAATATTGCATGTCCTCACTCATAAGTGAGGGCTAAAATAAATAAATAAAAAAGGAAAGATACAATAATCACAATAATTCATTGAGCTTGCAAAAGGAAAGAACAGAACTGAGGCCACCAGAGATGAGAAAGGGCAAGCGGGGAGAGGACTTAGTGAGAAACTGGTAAAGAACCACAGAAAGTGATTACATTGTGTAATGTTGAATATACTAATTATCCTGATTTGAGCATCACACATGGCACACAGGTATTGATATTCAATGCTGTACCTCACAGATATGTACAATCAATTGTTTCAGTAAAAAAATAGGAAAAAAGAAACTATATGTGTATATTCGTATTTTTGCAAAAAGAAGTAAAGGGAAGATAAAAAAAAAAAAAAAAAAAAAAAA
>NW_007735284.1:43049-46653 GCF_000696425.1 Galeopterus variegatus | reverse complement strand
AAAAAAAAAAAAAAAAAAAAAAAAAAAAAAGTTACGAAACTGGTTACCTGCACTGGTTAAATGGAAATGGGATGGAAAAGATGAAGAAGGGGGTGTTACTTCTCTAAAAATATATTTTGTATAATTTTGATATTTGGAATCATGTTAATGTTTTATATGTGTAAAAACAAAATCTCAACAAGGAGGAGGAAAAGAATTCCCTAAAATGAAATATAAATAGAAACAATGGACCCTAACTATATTTCAAATAAACAATACAACCTTTCTGAAGAGAAAACTAACTTTTGAATGTAGACTTTTGACCATATACTCTCAGACTAAAGACAAAATAAATGATAAACAGATATTAAACTCTAGATAGTAAGTTTTTTACAGTTTATGGATTAGCAATTCCGAAACTAATGTATTTGTGTTTTAGGAATAAGCAAATAGGTAAGTGTATTGAGATTCACGGGTGCCATATTTCTCATTTTTGGAGAAGGGAGTTAAAAATTTGGAAATAGAAAGCTTTGAATGAACCACGGCATGATCGGAAGCAGAGTTATCAGTATGCATTCATGATGTGTATGTGCGTGTATTTGTAAATGTGTATGTATACATTATTTCCTAAGTTTTCCTGCTGAGATGGTCTGGAAGCAATAACACAACAGTGGAGATAAGCACATGTCATAACTAAATCTTTTCTAAATGTTATTCTCTGATAAAAAGAACCATTCTTTGTGGAGACATGGTTGATTCCAGAGCTGAGGCATGAAAAACAATATGAGCCTATAACATGTTGCTGTGGCAAAAACAAGGAACTGCTCAATGACAGGGACATCTTGAGCATCAAAATAATTGTAATGGACTGTATCCTATAGAGTAAAATAAATATATGTGAGTCTACACTGTTATAAAGAACAAAACTCAATGAAGTGGGGGTGAAGTTCTTTCCTTCAGCAAAACATCAATTAATGTAATTAGAAAGAAGGATGGAATTAGAATATCATCATTTTATAGACATCACCATAATAATTGATTCAGGGAAAAATCATCAATGATGTTGAGGAAAAGAGTGTTTATGATACAGTTCTTCCCCGCACCCCCAATATTTCTTTCTTATGAAGTGAGAAATAATAACTTTGCAAAGAAGAAACTCTGCAGATACCCCCTTATAAGTGAGATGGTGATCAAAATTACCATTAACAGGAATGGGACAAATTGATGTCATGTACCTCCTAACAGGCATTGTGGACACAACATAACTTCAGTTGTATTTTGACAAAATATTCATAACCTAAATATAATCTAAGGAAATACTGTACAGGTCTAAACTGGAGGACATTCTGTGAAATAACTGACCTTGAAACATCAGGATCTTTTGTTTGCAAAAGTTTTAAAAAATGTGAAGATCGTGAATGGAAAAAAAGACTGAAGACGCTAAGGAGACATCACAACTAAATGCAATGTGTAGTACTGCACTAGTTTTATAAAAAAATATTATTGACTATCAGCAAAATTCGAATAAGTTGACAGATTAGATAAGAATATTACATCAATGTTAATTCCTTATTTTGATAATTACACTGCAATTACATAAGAGAATATTAGGAAATACACACAAGCATTTAGGGATAAAGGGCTTCAAGTCTGTAATTTAATCTCACATAGTTCAGAAAAAAATTGTGAGGGAAAGAGTTAAAGGTGATAGTCTTGGTGAAGGGTAAGTGGAATTCTTTGAATTATTCCTGAAACTTTACAAGTTTAAAATTATTTAAAAATAAATAGTTAAAAATATAAATTTAGTCAAATTAAAATTTTTTTTATTGACAATAATTATATATGGGGTACAATGTGATGTTATGGTACATGTGTACATTGTGGAATGATTAAATCAGACTGTATACATATCCATCACCTTACATTACTTATTTCTTTGTGGTGAGAATATTTAAAACTACTCTTTAAACAATTGTGAAATATACAATATATTAACTCTAGTCACCATCCTGAGACATAGATCACTAAAGTTTATTTCTTTTATCTAGCTGAAACTTTGTACCATTTCACCAACCTCTCCCCTTTCCCTGTCCATCTCTCATCACCACCTCCACCCTCTGGTAACCACAATTCTATTCTCTGCTTCTATGAGTTTGACTTTAGATACCACATCTAAGTGAGATCATGTGGTGCTTGTCTTCTTGTGCCTGCTTATTTCATTTGTTATAATTTTCTTCAGATTCATTCATGTTGTCATGAGTGACAGGATTTCCTCCTTTTTAAAGGCTAAATAGTGTTTTGTTTGGTGTATATATGCCACATTGTCTTTACCCATTCATCCGTTAATGGGCCCTTAGGTTGATTCGATATCTCAGCTATTGTAAATAATGCTGCAGTGAACATGAGAGTGCAGATATAGCTTCAGGATCCTGATTTAATTTTTTTTATTGCATATATACTCAGTAATCGGATTGCTGGATCATATGGTAATTCTGTTTCCCTTCTCATCACATCCTTGCTAACACTTTTATTTTTTATCTTTTTAATAATACCCATTCTAATAGATGTTAAGTAATATTTCATTGTGGTTTTAATTTGCATTTGCCTGATGAGTGATGTTGAACATTTTTTCACGTCTGTTTGTCAATTTTATGTATGCCTTTTGAAAAATGTCTATTTAGATCCTTGCCCATTTTTTTTAAATCAGGTAATTTATTTATTTGCTGTTGAGTAGGATTTCTTATATATTTTTGATATTAACCCCTTATCAGATGTATGATCTGAAGATATTTTCTCCCAGTCTGTGAGCTATCTCTTCACTCTGTTAATTGTTTTCTGTGCTTTGGGGTTCATATCCAAAAAATTCATTGCCTAGACTAGTGTTGTGGAGCTTTCCCCCTACATTTTCTTCTACTAGTTTTATAGTTTCAAGTTTTAGGTTTAAGAATTTAATCCATTTTGAGTTGATTTTTATACATGGTGTGAGACAAGGGCCCAATTTCATTTTCCTCAGTGTTGATATCCAGTTTTTCCAACACTGTTTATTGAAGAGACTGTACTTTCCTCATTGTGCATTCTTGGCCTCTTTGTCAAAAATCAATTGATCGTAAATGTGTGGGTTTATTTCTGGGGTTTTTAGCCTGTTCCATTGGTCTCTCTGTTTTTATGACAATACCATGCTGTTTTTATTGCAGTCACTTTGTAATGTACTTTGAAGGCAGGTAGTATAATGCCTCCAGCTTTGTACTTTTTAAGATTGCTTTGGCTGTTTGGGGTCTTTTATGGTTTCACACACATTTTAGGATTGTTTTTTCTATTTCTGTGAAGCATGACATTGGCATTTTCATAGGAATTGCATTGAATCTGTAGATTGCTTTGGATAGTATGAACATTTTAACAATATTGATTATTTTAGTCCATGAACAGAGAATATCTTTCCACTTACTTGTGTAATCTTTAATTTATTTCATCAAGGTTTTATAGTTTTCAGTATACAGATATTTCACCTTCTTGGTTAAATTTCCTTCTAAGTATTTTAGGCTATTGTAAATGAGATTTTAAAAACTTTTCCAGATAGTTCATTGTTAGTATATAGAAACACTACTGAGTTTTTCAAATTGATTTT
>NW_007735284.1:41665-42792 GCF_000696425.1 Galeopterus variegatus | reverse complement strand
CTTTTCCAGATAGTTCATTGTTAGTATATAGAAACACTACTGAGTTTTTCAAATTGATTTTGTATCCTGCAACTTTGTTAATTTGTTTCAGTTCTAATAGTTTTTTGGTAGAGTCTTTAGGGTTTTCTATATATAAAACTATGTTATCAGCAAACAAATAGTTTAAGTTCTTCCTTTCCATTTTTGATGCCTTTTATTTCTTTCTTTTGCTTAATTGTTCTGACTTGGACCTGCAGTACTGTGTTGAATAGAAGTGGTGAGAGCATGCATCCTTGTCTTTTTCCTGATCTTAGAAGAAAAGCTTTCAACTTTTCACCTTTGAGTATGATGTTACCTGTGGGTTTGTCATACATGGTCTTTATTGTGTTAAGGTGCATTCCTTCCATATTTTGACAGTTTTTAATCATGAAAGAATGTTGAATTTTGTCAAATAGTTTTTCTACCTATATTGAAATGATTGTATAGTTTTTATCCTTTATTCTGTAATGTAGTGAATCACATTTATTGATTTGCATATGGTGAACCATCCTTGCATCCCAGAGATAAATCCCATTTGATCATGTAAATTAGATATTCTTCTAGTGTGTTGTTGAAAAGGGTTTGTTAGGATTTGGTTGAGGATTTTTGCATCTGTATTCATTAGGAATTTGGCTCGTGGTGTTTTTACTTTGTAATATCTTTGTCTGCCTTTGGTATTGGGCTAATGCTGGACTCATAAAATGAGTTTGGAAGTATATTATCCTCTTCAAATTTTTGGAGGAGCTTCAGAAGAGTTGCTACTAGTTCTTTAAATGTTTGGTAGAATTTAGTTATGAAGCCATCTGGTCTTGGAGGTTTCTTTCATGGGAGACTTTTTATTACCGATTCAGTGTATTATCTCAGAAGCCTAGAAAGTTCTAATGAATAGACTAGATAGCAATAGGGAATATGGCAGCATCTACTTTACATATTTTGAATATAGCATATCTACCTATAAATTATCATATGAATAACATCTATGTTTTTCTCTTCTCCTGCTTTACTTGATTATTGATCAGTTTCCAGTGGTCATTAGAAAATGTCAAAATTGGGCCAGCCTGGTGGCGCACTGCTACAGTGCGCCACTTGGGAGTGCGGCGGCGCTCCCG
>NW_007735284.1:38233-40800 GCF_000696425.1 Galeopterus variegatus | reverse complement strand
GCCATCCCCATACAGGATCTGAACCTGCAGCCTCGGCACTCCCAGCACCACTGTGCTCCCAGTGCCACACTCTCCTGAGTGAGCCACAGGGTCGGCCCATGTTTGTAATTTTTTTGCTCACCATTTCTTTCCCCATTTCAATTCTTCCTTTGGAATTTATTTTGTTTTTTCCTGAAGTATGTCTTTAGTAATTCCTTTAGTAATTTATTATTAAACTCTTTTTTAGCTTTTGTTTGAAAATATCCTAAATTTGCTATCATTCATTACCAGTTAAGGTAATAATAGACTTTATGGTAAACAGTACTTTTTTCTCAATATTTTGAGATATTATTTTCTCAGCATTTTGAAGACATTATCGAGTATCCTCCTGTATTTATTTCTATCAGTATAATTACAGATCCTCTGTAGGTCAACTATCTCTCTTCCTCTTTTTAAGAGCAGTTTTAGATTCACATCAAAATTGAGATGAAGGTACAGATATTTTCCGTATACCTCTTTACCAACACATGCATAGCCTTCCCTGTCATCAACATCCCCCACCAGAGTGGTATGTTTGTTGGAATTGATGAGCCTACCTTGATACATCATAATCACCCAACATCCATAGTTTGTATTAGGGTTCACTCTTGGTGTTGTATGCTTAATGTGTTTATACAAGTGTGTAATAATAGTTATCTGCCATTACAGTATCATACAGAGTATTTTCACTGCCCTAAAAATCCTCTGGGCTCCACCTGTTCATTCCTTCCACCCCTCAACCCTTGGAAATCATTGACCTTTCTACTGTCTCTATAGTTTTGCCTTTTTCAGAATGTCATATAGTTGGAAACATACAGTCTATAAGACTGGCTCCTTATGCATGCACACGTGTGTGTGTGTCTGTCTGTCTATCTGTGTATTTTTCCTAAATCATGATTGCAGTTCTTTTCTTCAGGGACAACAAAAAATAGGTATTGAATCTCTTTTGCTTATATGTCTTTCATTTTATTATCATCTTTAATTCTTATTTGTCATTTTATTTTGCTCATTTTTCTGAATTCTCTTGTCCTGTTTTTAGTAGTATTTACTCTGCCTTGTTTCCAGTTTGGTTATCATCTTTATATTGGTTTTAGTTTTTACTCCCTCCTTATTTCTAAACTCACCATGTGTTTTTTCTCTTGCTGTTGTCTTTATCACGTATTTTCCTTGCAGTTATGTGTATATATTGAGCTATTTTTAAGGAGGTATTTAGCATCTTTTTGCATGCTTGTTTGACCTTAGTGTTTTTGGAAGCTCTTTCATATATTTTATTGTTTAAGGTTGACTTGTCATCAAGTTTCATTAAAGGTTGTTTCCTTTTGTGTTTCTTATATTACTTGTTCTTTTGGGGCAATATCTGAAGGGAAATTCTTACTATTTCGCAACTAGAAATCTGATAGTTTATTGTCTTTTATGATTTCTCAGATAAATCATTAGAAAAAAGGAGGACTCAAATTTATGAAAATTTAGAAAATAGTACATTTATTAATACATCTGTATAGTACAACACACTTATTCCTTTCTATTTTTTATTTTTATTTTGGCTAACTGCTTCTAGGTAGAAAAGATCTATTTTTCAGGGATGATTTCCTAGTCAGCTACAGAAGTGTTCCACTTACATTAACATTAATTGTACTTGCCAGAGAATTCAGAACTAAGGGATAAACAATTAGATTGGCTTGAGTATCTTACCACTATTTTTAGCTCAATATATTGAGTAACAAAGTTCTGTCAGTTTCCCCTTAAATGGTTTTATGTATTTCCTGCATGGTCAAAGTCCTACTTGTGTTCCTAGCATTATGCTAAGCTGTGTGAAAATTTCAAAGAAATGAAGACTGGTTGTTACCTAGTTTGGTGACTGGCATAATTATGGTAAAGTCTTGTGAGGCTTGTCAGGTTAGAAAAGTATGGGGTGTAGAGAGATTCTATAGAAGGCTTGACACATTCCTGTGATGCCAGCTCCTAATACTGCAGAGCTGGATGACTGGACCCTTGATCCATGAATGAAAACTGGGGCTCACCAAAAGGCTAGGTTCAGATTCCAAGCATTTATTGAGTGTTTATGATAAGCTTGGTGTTTTCACATCAATAACCTTATTTAATACATATAGTAAACCTCAAGGTAAATTCTGTTATGCCCACTTTGCAATAAGGAAAATGGGATTCAGAGAAATCAAATGGTCTTCATAAAGTCACACGGGCAAGTTCTTTTCAGGGCTGGACCCAAGATTTTAGACTTCTAGTACAGCAATTTCATGTAGCAGCTGCCTGTTTTCCTGCTATAAGATTCTCACACCAAAAATACCCTCTTGATTGTATTTTAACCTGTTAATTGTTTCTTTTGCTGTGCAGAAGCTTTTTAGTTTGATATAATCCCATTTGTTTATTTTTCCTTTGGTTGCCTGTGCTTTTGGGGTCATATTCATGAAATCTGTGTCCAATCCTACTTCCTGAAGTGTTTCTCCTATGTTTTCTTTAAGAAGTTTTATTGTTTCAGGGTGTATATTTAATTCTTTAATCCATTTTGAGTTGACTTTAGTATATGGTGA
>NW_007735284.1:35216-37328 GCF_000696425.1 Galeopterus variegatus | reverse complement strand
CACTCTTTACAATAGCTAAGAGTTGGAACCAGCCCAAATGTCCATCATCAGATGAGTGGATATGGAAACTGTGGTATATCTACACATTGGAATACTACTCAGCTATAAAAAAGAATGAAATACTACCATTTGCAATGACATGGATGGACCTAGAGAGAATTAAATTAAGCGAAACAAGTCAGGCACAGAAAGAGAAATATCACATGTTCTCACTTATTTGTGGGAGCTAAAAATAAATAAATAAATACACACAAACAAAAAAAAAAACTGGGCTGGGGGAGGGAAGAAGACACCACAATTACAATTCCTTGAAGTTGATACGAAAAGCGAACAGAAAGGACATTGTTGGGAGGGAGGGGGGAGAGGCGGGAGGGAGGTTTTGGTAATGGGCCACAATAATCAACCACATTGTGTATTGACAAAATAAAAGTAAAAAAAAAAAAAATACCCTCTTGACTTAGTTCAGTTTCCATTTGTTTTACATCAGGCTTTGACTTTTTGACTCTCAGCTTTCGTCTGACCCTCAGTGATGATAGAGACTTAAACACCATGCCAAAATTAAGTGACTGAAGCACTCCCAAGGAGGGGCTATAAGAGTCAGGAAATGATACTTTTTCCCTGTTCAATTTTGATGTTTCTGGGGCTTCCAAGATTACAGTTCTTTTCTTGGGTCTGTTAATATCTCAGGAATTGTGCACATGAACAAAGAAGCCTTTGAGGCACTGAGAACATTTTTAGAAAGAAAAGAAATGTGAGGCTATCACATTTTGTACAGGTAACATGTGGCATGAAAAGAATGACAACTTATATAGGGGCAGATGGGATGAATGCATGATTCTCAGTAATAAAGCCCAGGGAACAAGGCTGTGTTTAAAAAAAAGAAAAGGAAAAGTACCCACCAGTGATAGAGATTTTGCTATTAATACCCTCTAGTTCTAGAATCTCAGAGGTGACTTATTTTCGCTGTGCTATGTGACTTTTGACATAAAAGCTTGGAAAGAATGTTAAATGTATAGTGACAAGACCCAGCTTTTCCTCCTTTAAATTCCTTCAGGGAGGTCAGTGCCTGGCTACCTATCTTTAACAAGTCACCAGACTTTGAGCAGCATGGAGCTGGATGTGTGAGGGGAGGTTGTGTGCATAGAGAGAAATTATTTAGTGATAATATTGCTGTATACCCCCGCATCCCAGGTAGTTCTATTTGGTTAGGGAAAGCTAAATTCTCCTCCCACTTCTCTATGGTGGGCATTCTAAGAGCTTGAGGGTCTCTCCTGATTTTTGTTGTTAAGGTCTGAGAATAACCAGCAAGGGGCCATGTTTATAAACATAAAGCCATGACCTTCATATAACCTTTCTAGGGTGAAGAGAGGAAGTTATGGGAGGAAATAAGTGGGACTTCAGGAGCTGACCTGACTATAACAAAGTTTTCTGGGCATGATGAATGGCGCTTATCAGTTTTAATTCTTTTATTTAACCAGACACATGGCCTCTTTTGTTCTTAGTTTTCCTCTTTTTCAGAAAGCCCTCAACCTGAGATTTTCAAGGCCACTGAATATCTTCTAGGACATTATTTCTATGGGACCAAGGCTATCTTTTTTTTGTTTTGTTTTGTTTTTTTGAGTAAACATTAATTTACTTACATCACCAATCATGGATTATTATGAGTGAACTGTCATGATTTTGAGTGGCTCCATCTTATATATCCCCAGGTAAATAGCATTATTGAATGACTATTGTATCCCATGGGAAATGCAGTTTTTGGTTGTGGCATTATGAACTCCTGGGTTCATAGCTGCCTAAGCTCTCTTTGAAAAGACTTTCACTTATGATTTTTAACTGAAGCCTATATTAGGCTATTTGTTAAAACCTTGATTTTCAGGCTGTGCATGTCAGATGCTGGTAAGGTGGAGGTATCAAAGTGTTAATTTCCTGGCACCCTCAGTTCCTTCCAGACTGCTTGGATCACTCTTTCCTGAAATATTTGAGTAGCCTGAGCCCCATTCCACATGTAAGAAATCCAGCCCTTCATCAAGATCCTCAAGGAGCTTCAGGGGGCTTACGTTTCTCCTGATCATCTCTTGCTTTGGTCTCCTCCATCCAGGGAATTTTTTT
>NW_007735284.1:33044-34629 GCF_000696425.1 Galeopterus variegatus | reverse complement strand
TTTTTTTCTTATATTGTATATATTTACCATGTACAACATGATATTTTGAAATGCATACACTGTGGAATGGCTAAATTAAGCTAATATATGCATTACAATGCATATCTTTTTTGTGTGTGTGGTGAGAACACTTAAAATCTACTGTTAGTGATTTCCAAGAATATAATACATTGTTGTAATTAGAATCACTGTGTTGTAATTTTGTATTCTTTGACCAACATCTCCTTAACCTCCCTGTATCCCATCCAAAGAATTCTTGATCTCTATGTTTCTTGCTTCTGTGGCTGCTGTCCTCTTTCTGCATTGTCTTGGCTCATGTTGGGAATTTTATCTATTACTTCATTTCCTCACAACGCCATCTGTCATGTGTGGCTAACGTTTACTGAAATTTTGGGGAATAAAATGGGATCACTGATTAATGTACAACAGGCAACAAGCTGAAATTGAGTATTAAACACTGTCTCAAATCTTCATCATTCCTCTGTCAGGAAAGGAGCTCTGGCTCATCTTAGGTCCTGGGAGTTGCCATTACCTTCTAGGTCTTCCTTTTTCCCCTTTGAGACCTGTTACCTCACTTCATTAGCTGTCAGCCTCACTCCCTCACATTGTTGTTATGCTCTTGTTTAGAGCAATTTAGGTATCTACTTCTTTCTTTTCAAACAATGCCCCAGGTTTTCTTTTGCATACTCAAAAATTACTTAAGAGTCTCTGTTTACCAAATGAAGCTCTCTGCCCTTATTAATACAAAATTTTGCAATTAAAAATTTTCTCTTATTAATTTTATCCAGACAAAATTTTTAGAACTCAACACAGCAGAGTATGTCTGAGGGATTTTGGACTATAGCTATTATGTAATAAATGTCTTGGCATTTTTCATACTATTCCATTTAAATATTTTAAGCTCTTTCATTGGGAAATAAAACACACTGAAAAGTGCACAGAACATCAATGCACAGTTTAATGAATGCCTGTATAATCACTGCTCAGGACAAGAAATAAAACAGTGTCAGCCCTACCCCTAAATCCTGCCATATAACCCTTTCTAATCACTTTTTGATTTCCTCCTCCATTATCATGACCAATATGTACATCCCTAAATACTACCCATTAATTTTGGCTGATTTTGAATTTTATATAAATGGAATGACAGAGTATATATTGTGTATAAATTTTTTGGCTCAACATTAATTTTCATGAGATTCATCCATGTTGTTACAGGTAGCTACATCTTATTTATTTTCTCGACTATATGGTATTCTAATGTGTGACTATACCACAGTTTATTCATTCTATAGTTAATATGCGTGTCATGATTAATTGGACTAAGGGAATTCTTAACGTGTTTCCTGGAACACATGTACATTAAAATTTTTTGACATATACTTAAGAGTAGAATTGCTGTTCATCCAGTTTAGTCTTCTCAACATCTCTGTGAGGTGGGTGGGAAATATGGGGGTGGAGGTGGGCATTGTCTAGATTCTTCCCAGTACACAGTAACCAGGAGGTCAAATACAGCTCTGAAAGTTTGATTTATTTTTTCATTCTACATTGTTCACTCATCTTTCAATAAATATTTATTGAGGCC
>NW_007735284.1:31999-32953 GCF_000696425.1 Galeopterus variegatus | reverse complement strand
ATGCGTGTCATGATTAATTGGACTAAGGGAATTCTTAACGTGTTTCCTGGAACACATGTACTTTAAAATTTTTTGACATATACTTAAGAGTAGAATTGCTGTTCATCCAGTTTAGTCTTCTCAACATCTCTGTGAGGTGGGTGGGGAAATATGGGGGTGGAGGTGGGCATTGTCTAGATTCTTCCCAGTACACAGTAACCAGGAGGTCAAATACAGCTCTGAAATTTTGATTTATTTTTTCATTCTACATTGTTCACTCATCTTTCAATAAATATTTATTGAGGCCAATGTATTAGAAACTGAGAATAAAATTACAGTGAAAAAAAGGCACTGCTGGTTCTGTTGGCATGTACAGACCAGTGAATGAGCTGTGTAATAAAGAATAAGACAAGTAAATATACAATTAAGACTATAATTGCAATAAAAGAACAGTAGACATTCTGAGGGTTTATAATGGGAGGGAGGTGCTAAGGTAGCCATGGGTTATAGAAGACTTTCAAGAATGTATGACAACTGAGATCTGAAGGATGAATGTGAGTTAACTAGACAAAGGGAGCTGGAAAGAAACTTTCTTTGCAGTGGGAGTAGCAGGTGGAAAGGCCTCATGGAAGGAGAAAGCCTTGTGCAGTTAGCTAAAAGCCATTGTAGCTGGAGTACTGAGCAGGAGTTGGGGCGTGATGGGACAGAAGGCTGCAGAGGTGAGTATAGGCTTTAGGCCATGTGGTCTTTAACCTAGAAACAATGAGAAGCCGATGAGTTTTAGATAGGCAGTGGAGAGGTAAGTTTGGGGTGGTAGTGATTTTAAGTACAGATGTCTGTGTTAGACAGTATTTGTTTTGTACAGACATTAAAACTTGGCACTCTGGAGACAGACTAGATTTCAGAGTGTTTGGAGGTAGATCATTAGGATCTACTGTAGTAGAGCCCATACTGAACACCTACAAATATCAACAA
>NW_007735284.1:28388-31137 GCF_000696425.1 Galeopterus variegatus | reverse complement strand
AACATGAGCTAGGCATTCAACCTGTAAATTAGAAATAACAAAACACTGAAAGAAATAGGAAAGATGGAAATAAAAGAGAGACTAGCAGAAATTTATGAATTAGAGAACAAGATAAACAGTAAACCACAGAGAGGATTAACAAACCCAAAAGCTGATTCTTTGGAAGGGTTAATATTCTAGACAGACATCTGGCAGCACCGAACAAGAAAAAACCATAGCATGGAAATAAATAAAATAATATAAAAAGGGAAATAGATAAAAATATCTAAAATAGTCATAATAATTTTGAAAACTCAAATGCTAGAAAAAACCCAAATCTATATCTAGTACAAGAGAAAATATAGAACTTGAACTGATCAATAAATATTGAAGGAATTAAGATAATAACCTCCCTTCCCACAACACCCAGGCAGCATGGTTTTCTAGATGACTTTTTCCATGATTTCAAGGACAAATTTCTAGTTTATTAATGTTCTAGAATACAGAAAAAGAGAAAAAGCCACTAAACCTATTCAAAATTATTTAGGAGAAAAGAATGAATAGCTAGGTAATCCTTAAAGGAAAATAAAGAGGGTGCTTACCCTACCAGATATGAAGATGTATTCCAAGGGCATAGTAATTAAACTTGTGTGATATTGGAGCAAAAACAGGCAAACGCACCATGGCATATATAGAAAACTCCAAGACAGACCCATGTAGACATAGTGACACTGCAGATCAGTGTGGGAGAGGACAGATTATTTAGTGTATGGTGTTTGGGAAAATAGGCTCATTATATGGCAAAAAAAAAATAAAAAATAAAATAAAATCAAACTAGCATCACATACGAGGGTAGAACCCTAGGTGGATAAAAGATCTGAATGTGAAAGGCATCATAAGCAGAAAACAGCTAACAGAAAGAGAGGCTAGATGTAGAAGGTTCTTTTATGAGCTGTGACACAAACTGGTGAGGAAAATATAAGGCAAATATATGAGGAGGGGCTATATAGCAGGCATTGAAGGGGTGGGTCTCAGGAAGAACCATTATTTAAACAATTGGTCTTTATGTGGTGGTCCAGGTATCAAAATCAGTTACTTTTTTGTTAGGACAAAAGACAGAACAGTCAAATGTTTTTGATCCAAAGATGGGAGGTCTAAGGGAAAATGTCAGTTTTTCCCTAGTTGAGGCAGACAGTTTTTTCCACCCATATGTTAATTGCAGATGAAGCGAACTCCTGGAGTTATAGAACCAGCAGCAAAACTAGTATTTGACATTTAGTCAAGCTGATGCCAAAGCTTGTTCTCTCAAGAGTGTGAGCTCTGAAGCTGAGCAGACCTGGATTCAAACCTTTCACTCTGCCACTCACAAGCAGTGGTTTTGAACAATCTTTCTATGTTTTAGCCTCTTTATCTATAACATGGGCATGGAAATAGTTCCTTCCTCATTCAATTATTGTTTGAGTACTAAATGAATTAACCTGTGCAAAGTGGCTTGATTTGCTTTGCTTAGCACAATGCTAGCCTCTTTATCTATAACATGGGCATGGAAATAGTTCCTTCCTCATTCAATTATTGTTTGAGCACTAAATGAATTAACCTGTGCAAAGTGGCTTGATTTGCTTTGCTTAGCACAATGCCTAGCACAGAGTAAGTATAGTTATACATACTATTTTCCTCTGTCTTTATAGAGTTATAATCAGTACACAAGAAACTGCACATAGCTAATGTATATAATTTGGTGAGTTTGGACAAATGTATACAATTGGGTACCTGTCACCTCCAAAAGTTTACTTGTGTCCTCAATTTTTTTTGTTATGAGAACACTTAACATGAGATCTACCCTTTAAGTACACAATACTTTATTGTTGACTATAGGCACCATGATGTAAATTACTTGTCTTGTATAACTGTAACCTTACATCCATTAAACAACTCACTGTATCACCTTCCCCCCATCCCCTGGTAACTGCTGTTCTGCTGACTACTTCTATCCTTTCGACGATTTTAGATGCCTTATACAAGAGGAATCATGAGTATTTGTCCTTCTATGACTGACTTATTTCACTTACCTAACATAAGCTGTTAAAAACAGTTGTCTCAACATTAAGAAACACATAGGAATTGATTTTTCCAAGTGTGGCCCTTTGAGTTCTTGCCTACTCTGCTAGTAACCAATGGCATGCCTTTGCTGAGTGGGAAGAGTAACTCAAGATAACAGTTAAATTAAGAACAAAGCTTGTATCTTTAATGGACTAAATTTTATAATCCTCTTTCCAGCCAGCTGCAAAAATAAAAATAAATAATTTTGGAATCCTTAAATACTTGACCTCTTCTCTTATAAAGTAAGAAGGAAGATAAGTTTCTGTGTTTCATGTTTTTTTCCCTGAAGGTTTCAGTAAAAAGTACTTCATCAAGCAAAGCATTATTACATTATGAATAATACATTATGCCTTCTCAGAGACAAGAAAGATGCAAAGTACCAGAAAGTGTATTTTTTTTTTCTCCTCAAAAAAGTTACTAGATAGATTGAAGGAATATCTATTTTTGAGCTCAATTAATCCGTATTTGTTCCCTGTAGTACATTTAAGGATGCTTTTGTCTCAACCAGCCTTTCCCCATTAATTCCTTATCAACTGGATAAGTAGAAAGATATTACACCTCCTGTTTTTTTTTTCTTCTGCTAAGAATATGTACATTAAAACACTGGATTCTTGGGCCGGCCCGTGGCTCACTCGGGAGAGTGCGGTGCTAATAACACCAAGGCCCCGGG
>NW_007735284.1:25746-27883 GCF_000696425.1 Galeopterus variegatus | reverse complement strand
TCCCCATTAATTCCTTATCAACTGGATAAGTAGAAAGATATTACACCTCCTGTTTTTTTTTTTCTTCTGCTAAGAATATGTACATTAAAACACTGGATTCTTGGGCCGGCCCGTGGCTCACTCGGTAGAGTGCGGTGCTAATAACACCAAGGCCCCGCGTTCGGATCCCACATAGGGATGGCCGGTTCGCTCACTGGCTGAGCGTGGTGCTGACAACACCAAGTCAAGGGTTAAGATCCCCTTACCGGTCATCTTTAAAAAAACAAAAAAAAAAACAAAAAAAAAAACCACTGGATTCTTGATCTCCATTTAAAATCATTTCATCTGTCTTATGGGTTGAATTGTGTCCCGTTCAAAACTCATGTGTTGAAATCTTAACCCTCAGTACTTTAGAATGTGACCTCATTTGGAGACAGGGTCTTTACAGAGGTAATCAGTTAAAATGATGACATTAGGGTGGCCTCTAATCCAATATGAAGAGAAATATGGGGACACACACGTGGAGTATGCCATATACAAATGAAGACAGAGATCAGGGTGATGCTTCTACAAGTCAAGGAATGCCAAGGATTACGGCAAACCACCAAAAGCGAGGGGAGTGGCATAGAACAGATTCTTCCTCATAGCTCTCAGAAGGAATCAACCCGACCGACACCTTGACCTTGGACTTCTAGCCTCCAGAATTGAGACAATAACTTTGTTAATTAAGCAACAGCAACTATTGCAAACTTCTGTAACCTATGTGCAGTCATCTGGGAAGTGGCATCTTCAGCAGAAGTTCCAGACTTGTTTTCACATTCCTGCTTGGCCATGTACTAAGTTTTGCAACCTTAAGCTCCTTAACAACTTCGAAAGTCAGTTTCCTTACATTGTTAGGGGTCTAAACAACAGTCATTCTTCACACTCCCTCTGCTTTTTTTTCTCACTAGCAGAAATTATATTAGGGTCTGAGAATCTTGATAACTTACTTTCCCAGCCTCCTTTATGGTCTAAGGAACATAAGAAAACGTTTTCTGGAGAAGGCATTCTTCCTTCTTAAAATGAGAAGTATGGGAGGAAACAGTCCTCTTTTTAAAATTATGTTATGGTCAGGTGTTATTTTTTATACATGATGCCTGAAAGTGTGGCTGCCGTCCTGCCACAGGACATTGACAGTCAACACACTGAGGGCGGACAGCAGGATAGAAATATGGAAAGCTCTTACTACTCACCAGCATTACAGTAATCCAACCCTGGACTTGCCTCACCCCAGACTTGTCATCGTCATGGCTCTGTTCTTTATGTGTATTGAGACATTTTATCCTCACAGCAATCCTAGGGTGAAAGTACTGTTATTTTCCCATCTTAAAAATGAGGAAGCTGAAGCCTAAAGTGTTGTAAGTAAATTGCCCAAAGTTACACACACTAACAGTAGAGCAAGCATTCTGTCTTTAGAGTCCATGCTCTTAACCACTGCACCAATATTGTCTAAACCACTGTCAGTTGGGAATTCTTTTACGCAGCATTGGAGGGATCCTAATGGACCGCCTTCCTTCTAACATGGGAACAAAAGCCCATTCAGACTTGCGAGGATTTAATAAGGTATATGCTAAATGCCTGGCACAGTACCTTGTATGCAGTAAGTGCTCAATGAATGTTTATTCAATTTGCCTTCCATCCAGGGAGCAAGAGGAGTTGTGAAGACTGGAGGAAGGAGCTCCTGCTGCTCTCCTCTCCCAGGATACAGGGCTGTGCACGAGAGCCTGTCCTTGGGCAGGACTCTGCTTTTGGGAGGAAGTGGCTGTTGGAATGCTGATTTGGACAGGTATGGCCTGTCAGAGCCTTAAGTTTCTCCATGCCCAGGAAAGTGGCTTAGCTGCCAGAGTCTCAACATTGCTCATGGATGGCGGCAACCCAAACTGCCAGAGGCAGAGGACAGAGGCAGAGGTGGCTAGAACATGAGGACTCAGGGAATTGGCCTTTGATTTTTTTTTTTTACCCCTTTCCTGTTGTGTGAGCCCAATAGCAGTCTGGAAACAAAGTGGCCTGAGATGGCTTGAGAGATTATTTCTGGAAAAAAGCTACCTAAAGGAGCCTGGAGAGGCAGAGGCACCCTGTCTTCATATCCCAGAATCTATTTTTCTTAGTGCTGTGGACT
>NW_007735284.1:23420-25317 GCF_000696425.1 Galeopterus variegatus | reverse complement strand
GGGAGGAAGTGGCTGTTGGAATGCTGATTTGGACAGGTATGGCCTGTCAGAGCCTTAAGTTACTCCATGCCCAGGAAAGTGGCTTAGCTGCCAGAGTCTCAACATTGCTCACGGATGGCGGCAACCCAAACTGCCAGAGGCAGAGGACAGAGGCAGAGGTGGCTGGAACATGAGGACTCAGGGAATTGGCCTTTGATTTTTTTTTTTCCCCCTTTCCTGTTGTGTGAGCCCAACAGCAGTCTGGAAACAAAGTGGCCTGAGATGGCTTGAGAGGTTATTTCTGGAAAAAAGCTACCTAAAGGAGCCTGGAGAGGCAGAGGCACCCTGTCTTCATATCCCAGAATCTATTTTTCTTAGTGCTGTGGACTTTCAGGGCACGCATGTTGCCAAACTCCACAGTCAGCATGAAAGGGAAGGCACAGAGAGGCTGTGACCTTCACGTAGGAACTATGAAGCCATTTTCATGTGCACAGCTCTGTTACCAGGATGTGAGAACAAAGCCAGGTTTTGGGAAGACTAAAAGGGACACTACATTCAGAGATTGCATTGCTTACATGGTAGAAATCTTGCTCAGAAGAAGGAATCAGTGCCATATTTACTGTGTACTGGAACCATGGGAATTATTCTGAAAAACATATGTGCCAACACTTTTTGAAAGGGATTTGAACAATTTTATTATTATTATTTTTTTGTTTTTCTTATTTATCATTAACAATGTAATTGTTTTTGTGGCCCTTTACCAATACCTCCCTTTCCCCGCCACCACCTTCCCACTCCTGGCAACCTCAGTTCTGTTTACTTCTCTTAACAAGTTTGAGAAAATATTGTGATTGNAATGTAATTGTTTTTGTGGCCCTTTACCAATACCTCCCTTTCCCCGCCACCACCTTCCCACCCCTGGCAACCTCAGTTCTGTTTACTTCTCTTAACAAGTTTGAGAAAATATTGTGATTGTGTTTTTTTTTTCTATTTATTTGTTTGTTTTTATTAGCTCCCACAAATAAGTGAGAACATATAGTATTTCTCTTTCTGTGCCTGGCTTATTTTATTTAATATAATTTTCTCTAAGTTCACCCATGTTGCTGAGAATGGTAGTATTTCATTCTTTTTTGTATAGCACACTAGTATTCCATTGTGTAAATATACCACATTTTCCTTATCCACTCGTCTGATGATGGGCATTTAGGCTGGTTTCAACTCTTGGCTATTGTAAAGAGAGCTGCAGGAAACACTGGAGTACAGGTGTCCCTTTGACATGATGATTTCCATTCCTTTGGGTATATTCCCAGCTGTGGAATAGCTAGGTCATATGGTAGATCTATCTGTAATTGTTTGAGGAACCTCCATACCATTTTCCATAATGGTTGCACCATTATACACTCCCACCAACAGTGTAGGAGGGTTCCTCTTTTTCCACATCCTTGCCAGCATTTGTTAGTCTTTTTGATATCAGCTAGTCTAACTGAACTGAGTTGATATCTCAGTGTGGTTTTGATTTGCGTTTCCCAGATGCTGAGTGATGCTGAGNACTGAGTTGATATCTCAGTGTGGTTTTGATTTGCGTTTCCCAGATGCTGAGTGATGCTGAGCATTTTTTCATGTGTCTGGCTATTCATGTATCTTCCTTTGAGAAATGCCTGTTCAGCTCCTTTGCCCATTTTTTAATCTGGTTACTTGTTTTTATGCTGTTAAGTTGTTTGAGTACCTTGTATATTCTGGATATTAATCCTTTACTGGATGCATATTTTGTGAATATTTTCTCCCACTCTGTCTTTACACTCTGTTAATTGTTTCTTTTGCTGTGCAGAAGCTTTTTAATTTGATATAACTTCATTTGTTTATTTTTGCTTTTGTTGCCTGTGCTTTTGGGGTTATATTCATAAAGTCTGTGTCCAGT
>NW_007735284.1:19947-22667 GCF_000696425.1 Galeopterus variegatus | reverse complement strand
GTTTATTTTTGCTTTTGTTGCCTGTGCTTTTGGGGTTATATTCATAAAGTCTGTGTCCAGTCCTGCTGCCTGAAGTGTTTCCTCTATGTTTTCTTTTAGGAGGTAAAAACTAAAAAGTTTCAGGACATATTTTAATTCTTTAATTCATTTTGAGTTTATTTTGTTATATGATGAAAGGTAAGGGTCTAGTTTCATTCTTTTACATATGGATGTTCAATTTACCCAGCACCATTTATTGAAGAGGCAGTCTTTTCCCCAGTGTGTGTTCTTGACACCTTTGTTGAAGACCAGGTTACTGTAGCTATATGGGCTGATTTCTGGATTCTCTATTCTTTTCCATTGGTCCGTGTGTCTCTTTTTATGCCAGTACCATGCTGTTCTGGTTACTATATCTTTGTAGTATAATTTGAAGTCAGGTAGTGTTATGCCTCTGGCTTTATTTTTTTGCTTAGGATTGCTTTGGCTATTTGGGGTCTTTTGTTGTTTCATATGAATATTAGGATTGTTTTTTTCCGTTTCTGTGAACAATGTCATTGGTATTTTGATGGGGATTGAGTTGAATGTGTAGATCACTTTGGGTAGTAGGGACACTTTCACAATGTTAATTCTTCCAGTCCAAGAGCATGGAATATCTTTCCATCTTATGTCCTCTTTAATTTTTCTCAACAGTGATTTGTAATTCTCATCATAGAGATCTTTCACATCCTTGGTTAACTTTATTCCTAGATATTTTATTTTTTTGCTGACTATTGTAAATGTGCTAGCTTTCTTGATTTCTTTTTCTGCTTGTTCATTGTCAGAGTACAAAAATGCTACTGATTTTTGCGAGTTGATTTTGTGTCCTGCAGCTTTGCTGAAATCATTTATTAACTCTTAAGAGTTTTTTTGTAGAGTCTTTAGGCTGTTCTATACATAGGATCATGCCATCTACAAACAGGGACAATTTGACTTCATCTTTTCCAACTTAGGTGCCCTTTCTTTCTCTTCTCTGATTGCTCTGGCTAGTACTTCCAATACTATGTTGAATAGGAGTGGTGAGAGTGGGCATTTTTGTCTTGTTCCTGTTCTTAAATCAAAAGAATGGATTTAAATATCATTCAAGATGATATTTCCAGTGGGTTTGTTATATATGGCTTCAGTTGTGTTGAGATACCTTCCTTCTATACCTAATTTGCTGAGAGTCTTTATCATAAAGTGATGTTGAATTTTGTCAAAAGCTTTTTCAGCTTCTATTGAGATAATCATACAATTTTTGTCTTTGATTTTGTTGATGTGGTGTATCACACTTATTGACTTTCATATGTTGAACCATCCTTGCATCCCTGGGATGAAACCCACTTGATTGTGGTGTATAATTTTATGGATGTGTTGCCGTATTCTATTTGCTAATATTTTACTGAGGATTTTTGTATCTGTATTTGGCCTATAGATTTCTTTTTTTGTTGTATCTTTGTCTGGTTTTGGTATCAGGGTAATGTTTGCCTTATATAATGAGTTTGGGAGGATGGTCTCTGTTTCACTTTTTTGGAATAGATTATAGAGAATTGGTATTCTTTAAAGGTTTGGTAGAATTCTGCAGTGAAGCCATCTGGTCCTGGGCTTTTCTTTGTTGGGAGACTGCTGATTACAGCTTTAGTCTCTGTTTTTGGTCTGTTCAGGTTTTCTGTCTTCTTGGTTCAGTCTTGGTAGTTTGTGTGTGTCCAGAAATTTGTTCATTTCCTCCAGATTTTCAAATTCGTTGGTGTATATTTGTTTATAATAGTCTCTAATGATCTTTGTACTTCCATGAAATCAGTTGTAATATCTCCTTTTTCATATCTAATTTTTGTTGTGTCTTTTCTCTTCTTTTTATAGTCAGCCTAGCTAATGGCTCATCTATATTGCTTATCTTCTCAAAAAACCAACTTTTTGTTTCATTTATCTTTTGCTTGTTTTTTGGATTTCTATTTCATTTAGTTCTGTTATGATCTTAATTATTCTTTCCATCTACTAACTTTGGAGTTGGATTGTTCTTGTTTTTCCAGTTCTTTGAGGTGAAAAGTTAGGTTGTTTATTTGCTGTCTTTCCAATCTTCTGAAATAAATATTTATTGTGATAAAATTCCCTCTTAGTACTGCTTTTGCAGTATCCTACAGGTTTAGGTATGATGTGTTATTATTTTCATTAGTTTCAATGAATTTTTTGATTTCCTATTTAATTTCTTTTTGAACCCATGTCTTCAGTAGAATGTTGTTTCATTTCCATGTATTTGTATAGTTTCCAGAATTTTCTTTGCTATCGATTTCTAGTTTTAATACATTGTGTTCTGAAGAAATACAAGAAATAATTCCAAGTTTTTAAAATTTGTTGAGACTTGATTTATGACATAACGTTTAGTCTATACTGGAAAATGTTCCATGTGCTGATGAGAAGAATGTGTATTCTGTGGTTATTGGATGAAATGTTCTGTAGATGTCCACCAAGTCCAGTTGGTCTAAAGTGTTGTTTAGATTTGTGTTTGTCTGTTGATTTTTTGCCTAGATGATCTGTCTAATGTTGAGAGAGGGGTGATCAGATACCATACTATTATGGTATTTGGGTCTATCAGACTTTAGGTATAATAGTGTTTGCTTTGTAAATCTGACTGCTCTGATGTTGGGTGCATGTATATTTATGATTTTTATGTCTTTTTGCTGTACAGATCCCTTTATCATTATATAGTGGCCTTCTTTATTTCTTTT
>NW_007735284.1:18358-19589 GCF_000696425.1 Galeopterus variegatus | reverse complement strand
GTATATTTATGATTGTTATGTCTTTTTGCTGTACAGATCCCTTTATCATTATATAGTGGCCTTCTTTATTTCTTTTTATGGTTCTTCATTTAAAGTCTATTTTACTGAATATAAGAATAGCAACTCCTGCTTATTTTTGTTTTCTATTTGAATGGCATATCTTCTTTTTCCATCCTTTCACTCTTAGTCTGTGTGTGTCTTTATAGTTGAGGGTGAGTCTCTTGAACACAGCATATTATTGGGTCTATCTTCTTAATACAATCAGTCTGTGTCTTTTGAGTGGAGAATTTAATCCTTTTACATTGAGTTATTATTGAAAGCTGTTAATTTACTCCTGGCATTTTATTGATTTGTGTTTGGATGTTTTAAATATCTTTTGTTCCTTTCTTTCTGATTTACTGTTTGTCTTCTGTGTTTGTTTAGTTTCTTTAGGTGTTATTCTTTTCTCTTTATTGTTTGCATTTTTGTTTTACAGGAGTTTTTGTTTTTTCTTGAGTATTCATGGTAGTGATGGTTGTTTTTCAGGTACCAGGTGCAGTACTCCCTTGAGAATTTCTTGTAGGGTTGGTCATTGGTGGTGAACTCCTGCAGCATTTTTTTGTCTGGGAAATATAGTGTTTGTCCTTCATTTTGGAAGGATAGCCTTGCTGGGTATAGTACTCTTGGCTGACAATTTGTCTTTTAATATTTTGAATATATCATCCTATCCTCTTCTGGCTTTTAGGGTTTCTGATGAAAAGTCTGCTGTTAGTCTGATAGGGGCTCCCCTATAGTTCACTTGACACTTCTCTCTTGCAGCTTTTAAGATTCTCTCTTTGTCTTTGTGCTTTGCCAATTTGACTATAACATGTCTTGGAGAGGACCTTTTGGGTTGAATTTGTTAGGTGATCTTTGAGCCTCCTGGATCCATAGATCTGTATCTCCCTCTCTACCTGGGTAGTTTTCTGCTATTATTTTGTTGAATATGTTTTCAATGCCTTTTCCTTTTTTCCTCCCCTTCTGGAACACCCATGATTTGTATATCTGAGTGCTTAAGGTTGTCTGCTACCTCTTAAATTTTCTTCATTTTTTGAAATTCTTTTTTTTTTTTTTTTGTTTGTTTGGGTTTTTTTTAAAAAGGCCATCTTAAAGATCGGAAATTCTCTCTTTTGCTTGTTCTTCTAGCCTGCCATTTAAGCTCTGTCTTGTGTTTTTTATTTTGTTGAAAGAATCCTTTAACTTGACAAGGTCT
>NW_007735284.1:2953-17471 GCF_000696425.1 Galeopterus variegatus | reverse complement strand
TTGTTGAATATGTTTTCAATGCCTTTTCCTTTTTTCCTCCCCTTCTGGAACACCCATGATTTGTATATCTGAGTGCTTAAGGTTGTCTGCTACCTCTTAAATTTTCTTCATTTTTTGAAATTTTTTTTTTGTCTGCTTGGGTTATTTTTAAAAAGGCCATCTTAAAGATCGGAAATTCTCTCTTTTGCTTGTTCTAGCCTGCCATTTAAGCTCTCTCTCGTGTTTTTTATTTTGTTGAAAGAATCCTTCAACTTGACAAGGTCTGCTACATTCTTTTTTAGGGCATTAATTTCTTTGTACATTTCCTCCTTCAAGTCCTGGATGCTTTTTCTCATTTCATTGTGTTGTCTGAGTCTTATCTCATTGAGTTTCCTTAAAATTGTTCCTTGAAATTCCTATTCAGTCTTTTTAAGGACTTCCTGTTCTATAGGATCTGGTATTTGAGAATTATTATATTCCTTTAGTGGTGTCATATCTTCTTATTTTTTTCATATTTCTAGTATCTCTACATTGGCGTTTAGTCATCTGTTAGAGAAGTTGCTTTTTCTCATACTCTGGAGTGGAGTTTGCAGAGAGTGAGTTCCTCTTGTGGATGTGTTTTATAATAATGGCTGAATGGGATATTTAGTATTGGTTTTGGGTCGATGCAGTAATGTAGTGTCTGTGTAAGTGCTTTGGCTGAATTTGATGTTGGAGTTGTGTGAGAGTGCCTCTGTGACCTAGTCTCTGGGACACTTAGTATTTCCTTGCTGAGGTTGGTGACACTATGTTGATTCATCAGGACATGGGAAATCTCTCAAGTTTTGGGGGTAGTGCGTTGGAGTTTTGTCACTCAAGTTGTGGTGGGTATTCTTGAGCAGGACTGTTGGCACCCTGGCTAGCTCACCTTGACCCTGATGGGTACACTGGGGTATACTGGTGTCCCTCAATTTGAATGGGTTACTCTGGGTGGGTTTTCTGTTTTTTCTTTCCTCTTTCCCTGGGTTCTGCTAGTGACTCTCCTTCTGTCTGTACTGAAGAGTGGTCACCAGGTAACCTATGAGGCAGTGGTGGCTGCTGTTATGGCAGTGAGCCATCCTTATGGCAGTAGTTACTGTGGCAGTGGCTGTCATGGCCCACTTGTTCTGCTCTGGTTTCTGCAACAGTGGCAGGGAGCGTTGCTGATGGCACAGCTGCCTATCACTCTGGCAGGGCCTCGGCAGCAGCTGGGTGGGTTTCTCAGGGGTAGGGCTTGCTTGCCTGGGTCCTATACAGCTGCCTGTTGCTCTGGCAGGGCCTTGGTGGTGGCTGGGTCAATTTGAACAATTTGTTGATGGAGATTTTTGACAACTATTTTATGTGGGGTATCTCATATTATATATTTGGGGAATGATTCCCTGTTTTTTTTTTTTTAGTTGAAATTTTAGTCCCTTCCCAATTTAGAAAGCTGCAAATTCCAGCTTCTGCCTCTTCCATTTTCAAAATTTAAACGCTTACCAGTTTCCAGAACATATTCAACTACACAACCTGTTTGATGATTTTTGTAGACTTCACTGAATATTGGGAGAGTGTCAGGAGTTCCTTGCTGGTCCACAATCTTGCTTGCTTTTTTGCTTTCTTTATTCCATCAGTCCCTATTTATGTCATCTCCCCATCAGGAACAACTTTCTCTTCCTGTCAGAGAGAGTAGGTTTTGTTTTTGTTTTATCATTTCTCTGCAGTCCAGGGACCAGCTGAAAACCATGACCTCTAACAACTAACCTACCTCTGTTGAAACAATTTAAACATTTCTTCAACAAACAGAAGTTCCTTCCTAAGATAAATTATTACAATAGTCACTCAGACACATACTTAGAAATCTGTTGCCACACAAACTTTCCTGCTTTTTCAGTCAGTATAAGCAGACCCCTAGTTGTTTTCTCTTGGACATTAACGTAGATAGCAGTATTTGCCCTGTTTTGTAATTCTCTCATCACTTCCAGGACTGTGGATATATGTGGAGCTAGCTATACAAAAGGACCACAGATAAATAAGATTTATAAATTCCAACTTCTTTTCTGTCTTTGGTTTTTGATTTCTCGTACCTATCTAGCCCCATTTCCTTCTAATTTTTTGCTTTTGTTCTGCTGTGAAGCAGGAAACCAAGTAATAGAAAGAACAGTATAGCTCGTGTCACTTGAACAGGTGCCAGGTGCTGTGCTAAGCACATGGTCTGCACTGTCCTACAACACCCTTGAGATGTTCTTATTTGCATTTTTTTCCAGATGATAAAAAGAAGGCAGAGAGAGTAAGTAGCTCCCCCACACAAACTAACACAATTAGTAGGTGGAGACATGGTAATTCAAATTCAGAGAGGTGTCTGACTCTGGAACCCATATTTTTAACTACTATACTGTTCTGCTCAAATTGTACATAAAGTGAAAGTAACAGTTTTAAGAGAGGGTCTGGTGGTTTCCCTACAAAGTAAATGTATCATAGTTCATGGAACTTGTGACATTTATATTACCCATGCAGAAGAATTGTTAGCTCATATTTACAAGGATCTGAGCTTCAGCGTGTTAGGTGTTGGAAAAAGTTGAGGATCAGGAAGAAGATTCTTGAGAAAGTGGTGCCCCAAATAACGTAGGTTCTATGTTTATTTGAGCTTCACCATTGTCATTTTTCATTCATTCATGCATTCATTCACCAAGCACTTACCATGTGACAGACACTGTAATAATAGATGTGGGAGATTCAAGGATTCATATGACTTGTCTTTAAAGACTTCCTCACTCTTCCTGCAACCCCATCATGTAACATACTGTCTTACTCTAGCAGGCTCAAGTATGACAGTAAAGATAGGATGTGATCAAGAAGAGGGTAAGAATGAGCAGGAGGGTCTATTCAGGTCTGGGGGGTCTGAAGAGAGTTTAAAAGCTTGACTTGAACAGACGAGAGAAGAAAGACTGAGTCAGAAATCCTGTTAGGAAACTAGAAAAATAAAGGCTGCTTTTAATTAAATTTCAGTTAAGAAGAGCTATAGACACTGTGACTTTATTCATTTGTTCCTTTATTTATGGACCAGACCCCATGTCAAAGACTATAGACTTATATTCCCTTGAAAGACTTATTGTTTTAGGAAAGATGAAGGGATAAATCAATTATTTTTAAAATTCAGCTTTATAGGCAAATGCATAGAGAGCGAAAGTAGATTAGTAGTTGCTTAGGGTTAGTGGGATGGGGGAATTGAGGGCTGATAGCTTAGGGGTACAGGATTTCTTTTTTTGGTAATGAAAATGTTCTAAAATTGATTGCCATAATAGATGCGCAGGTCTATGATTACACTGAAGGCCACCAAATTGTACACTTTAAATGGATGAATAGTATCATAAATTAATTATATCTCAATAAATCTGTTTTTTAAAAAAGGAAAAATTTAGCTTTATTTCTATTTATTTTTGTGCAGTACAGTGTGCTGTTCATGCATACACTTAGGGTAGATAGCATAGTTTTGTCCCCATTACTTCACCCCTCATCCTCCCCCTCCCCTCTCCACCTCTCCCAGCATCTGGTAACCATTATTCTACTCTCTACTTTTTTCCTTTTTTAAATGCAAAAAGATTAACATCCTTATTGAAAAAAGAACTCTTAAAAATGGATTAGAAAAATTTAAGCAGAAATTTGGTGAAGAACATGAGCAGGTAAGTCACATGAAACACACCCAAAGAAACACACGTGGTTAATGAGTACATTCTAACATCTGGCTGGCCCAGACCCAGTCTCAGGACTCTGGGCATTGGCTGGCTCTGTTGCTTGCCTGGATATGGGGTGGGTTTTTATATAAAGCAATGAATTAGAAATCATATTAGAGGAATGAACACAGATCTGGGAGCAGAATACCTCTGATTAGGGATCAGTCAAGAAGGACTTTGTAAATTACACGTCAGCTGGGCTGTTAAACAGAAGTTTGTGGGGGACACTGAGGGGCTAGGATAGGAGAATCAGATAAATACCTTTATATCTCACAAATGTGGGTAAATCGTTGGTTTTTTCACTTTTTTCTAAAATTTGCAGAAATTATTTTTAATTACAAAAGTAAAACTTGATTATTATGTCACTATGAAAATTTCAACAGGAATAGATACAATGAGCAACCAACCCATTTTACAAACTGTCCTTCCCAGGTCCCCTAAATCTAAGTTCTTTTCTCAGAATGAACCACTGTTATCAGCATCATTGGTATCCTGTCTATACTCACTTTAAAACATAGGAAAACAAAGTTTTGTTTTGTGTGTTTAAGTACAAATGGAATCTCAACAGGTGCATTGTTCTGCAATTTTCTGTTTTTTTTTAAGCATAACTTATGTCCTCGATCTAACTTCTTTCTAATGATGCATACTATGAGTACACAGAATACATGCATGATAGTTTACTTAACCATTCCCCTATATATATATTTATCTTTCTCCATTACAAAGAACATGCAAATGCATATCTTTTTGCAAACATGTGCAATTACATAGATTAAAAAAAAAGTGGAATTTCTTGGTCAAAGTGAGTATACATTTAAAATGCTAATAGGTACCAACAAATTGTTTTCCAAAGTGTTCCAATTTATACACCCTCAACAAAATAATGGGTATATTTATTTCTGTGCATCTTTGCCAGAACTCAATATTATCAGTCTTTTAAATTTTTGCCAAACTAATGGACAAAGCTAGAATCATCTAATTTATATTACCTTTCTCTACATAGTGGTGATATTGAACATAGTCTTAACGTGTTTATTGGTTATTTGGGCTGTTCTGCGAATTTCCTGTTCTCATCTTGTGCCCATTTTTATATGTTTGTTTTTTTTAAGATGTAGAGTTTTACAGATACATACATTCCTGATAGAAATATTTTATCTATTTTCTATCCTGCCAACTTTTCCCCCCCAATCTATCACTTCTTTTTTAACTTTGTTTATAGTGAATTTGGAAATTGTCAATTTTGATATTATAAAACATATCAATATCTTGCATTATGGCTTTTGTTTCCTGGAATGTTTAAGAAATTTTACCCTCATGTGTGTTTATTGATACTTTTTCCCCCCAATCTATCACTTCTTTTTTAACTTTGTTTATAGTGAATTTTGAAATTGTCAATTTTGATATTATAAAACATATCAATATCTTCCATTATGGCTTTTGTTTCCTGGAATGTTTAAGAAATTTTACCCTCATGTGTGTTTATTGATATGACCATATTCCTCATTCTAACAGTGAGCTGAAAAAGAATATGGATAGTTCAACTCATTTTCAAAGCTGTGGAATTTCTATGAATTCCTATTAGCACATATAAAAATAAAGTAGAATGTGAGAGAAGAGGACATACAGAGTTAATGACTACATATTATCCATCTGTTTCTAAGGACTAATTAAATGTCTTTATATTAGTGAGCTGAATTGATGGATCTCAATGATGGTTTGACCTACTTAACAACTCTTGATAAAAAGAATGTTAGAGAAATGTACAAGCATTCTATATTATTTTCAGCATAGTAAATGGAGATACCTTCTTTTAGGCATAACCTTCAACTGTGTGGCTTTCTCTCTGTATATTTGTCAATAAAGAGGATAAATCATTTCTAGGTTTTGGTAGAGTTTGGGTATGTTGTCCCCCCAAAGCTAATGTGGAAATCTGTTCACCAATGTGGCAGTGTTGGGAGCTGTTGGTCACAGGGGGTGGGGTCCTCATGAATAGATTAATACCCTGCCTGGGGATGGGAGTAACGGTTGAGTTCTCCCTCTATTAGTTCCCCCAAGAGAGAGCTGGTTGTTTAAAAGGACTTTAAAGCATCTCCCCTCCTTCTCTGTCTTGCTTCCTCTCGCCATGTGATCTGCTTGTACCCACCTGCTGCCTGCTGCTTTCCACTATGAGTAGAAGCAGCCTGAGGCCTGCACCAGATGCAGCTGTCCCAGAATTGTGAGCCACATAAACCTCTTTTCTTTATAAATTACCTGGTTTCAGGTATTCTATTATAGCATCACAGAAACAGGCTAATACAGTTTACATTGTCTCACAACTTGAGGTGTCAATACTGGATTGGCTCTCAGCCTCTACTGAAAGTTGTCTAACCACAGGATATAAGAAAATTTTCATTTCTGACCCCATCCTCCCACTATGAATGGGAACAAAACCTAACTAGACTGTAGCTAAAATTTAAAAAAATGAATTCAAAGACCGAGTCATTCAGGAAAAAGTCCTTATTCCTAAGTACATAAGGCAATCTTAAAATCCTAAAAATATCAGTCTTTTAGTAGTGGACTTGGAAGTGAGGCATTTGACTTCTCAAAGAGGTTAGTGAGAAGGAAGAACTAACCAGCATGCTATGAAGTGAAGAAAATTAAAATATCTGTTTCTAGCATAGCAACTCTGTGGCCCAAGACGATCCAGTGTATAGAACGCTGAGGTACTGCTTGGGCAGACACCATCATGAGGAAGGGTCAGCAGGTAAGTGAGCTCAGTGATGGTAAAATTGTGGGTGGTGATGGTGTTATGGGCCATTGTCCCACTGGTGAAAGGATCCGTAACTATATTCAGGGTACAAGGAGTAGGAGACATCCTTTAGGAAGAGCAATGATAAATGTTAGTCTCAAATTTCTAACCAAGGAGGCTGGTGTTTAGGGCTGGACTTCGTTCCCAGCAGAGGAATTGAAGAGTTAGCTGGAGAATGAAGAGAGAAGGTTATTTCTGTTAACCAGACTAATGTGTACTTGTGACCTCATTCATTGTTTATCTATTTAGTGGATGTTTGCTGAGCACCTACTGTATCTCAGGCATTGGGAATAGCAATGAATATAAAAGACAAAACTCTATCCTTGTGGAGCCTGGATTCTACTAGGAAAAGATAAATAATAAAGTTAAGTAAGTAAAGTATAGACTTTGTCACATGGTGCTATGGAGAAAAATAGGGCTGGTCATGGGGACAGGGTTAGAGAGAATAGTGGCATTTGAGCAAACATCTGAAGAGGCAAGGGAGCAAGCCATGCATCAGACTAGGAAAAGAGGTCAGGAAGAGGGGAGTGTAAGGGCTTCTGAGGTCGGAGAGTGCTTGGTATGAGTGCCCGTGAAGGTTCAGAGAAGAACGAGTAAGAGATACACACATGGAGGCTTATTACAAGGAACTGCCTCGTGATTATGGGAGCTGTCCATGCAAGCCTGAAATTTGTAAGGCAGGTCATCAAGAAGGGGAGAGTGTGAACAGGGTGGAATTCCAGGGGCATGGGCCAGCACTGTTGTCCACAGGTGGAATTTTCTTCTCCTTCAGGGAAGCCACAGCCCTGCCCTTAAATCCTAACTGATTAAGTCAGGGCCACCAGATTATCCAGGATAATCTCTTACTTAAGGTCAAGTGATTAGGGACTTTAATTATATCAGAAAAATGCCTTCACAGAAACACCTAGTGTTTGATTAAATAACAGGACTGTAGTCTCACCAGCTGATACATCAAAAAAAACCATCACAGCGTGTTCAAAGAAGAGCAGGAGACACTATGATTAGGGAGGTGTGAGCATCTTGAAAGATGGAAGATGGTCAGAGAGGTAACAGCAGCCCTTGGAGCCCTTGCTCTGAGAAAGATGGGGCCATTGCAGGGATCTTAGCTGAGAGAGATAAATCTGACTGATACTTTAAAAGGATCACTCCAGCACTCTGTGGGGGAATAGATGGAGGTGGGCAGGATAATGTAATAACTTGAAGGCTGTGTGGTGCTGGGCTTCTGCCAGTGTCCTAGGCACTCTGTTCAGTGATACAAGTCTTGTGTCCAAGTCCCACAGAACCGTAATCCTGAGGTGGCTTAATCAGGAAACTGCATTTAATAGGTTCCAAGAACTACAATAGCCAATAGGGATCCAGAGACAATCAAGACAAAGCAGGGTAGAACCTTGTGTCTTCAAAAGTGACACTTCACAGTGATCTTTCTACTAGCCAGGCAGCATAAGGACTTTTTAAAATGTCAGGTGATGCTGAGTTTTAACCATGGTGTCTGGCAGCTTCCAGGCCTTCCTGTGCCTTTTCCACTGTGCAGGCTCCTGAGACACATGGTACAGGGGACACTTCAGCCACGACAAAGACTTCGCTGCCTAGACTTCCTGACTTCTTTGTTATCCTTTTGGGTTAAGCAGGAGGGGAAAAGACATAACTAGAATGAAATAATGACATATGGGGATGTGTCCGCAATTCTTTCTTTGCCCTTAACACATGCCTGTTCCTTCTCTGTTCTGCTCTGCTCTATTGCAGTGTAGGTTCACGGCCTGGGAACCACACTGGCCAGCAAAGCAAAGAGAGATACTTGTGTGATGTTTGGAAGATAGGAGGGAGGTGGCATTCTTCCTTTGGCTGTGGTGGAGGCAGGCCAGTGAGGGTCCTGCAGTGGTGGCTGTTTGCTTCAAGCTTTGGGGATGCAGGAAGCTGTGCTTTAACTGTGGCTACTTGCAGTTTTCTGATTTCTGGGTAGATCTCCTTACCTCCTATGATGCGGGAGCACCAAATCTGAGAGGGACTCGCGCAGTGTTTGCGTATTCCACAGAAATCACCTGGTGGTCCAATGGGAGGGACATTAGTTTATTAGACTTGCGAGAGACACTGATGGTGGCCGGTCAGTCAGATATCTGTGCTGCCATGGAAAACATACAACAGTTCTATAGAGAACAGATCAGAATAGGAGTGTAAATCAGTTTTAGATTTACAGTGCAGACCCTTACCAAGCTCACAGAACTCAGAGCGCAGGAGAGATCCAGCTGAGCAGATAAGTTAATCTACTCGCTACTCTCCTGGCACCAGAGTACTAGTTCATTTACTTAGGGTCTCTGCTCCCTCCAGCCTTCTGTTTGTTCTTAAAGGGGATGTGACTTTCCTTGGGTAACTACCTTGGCCAGGGGTAGTCTCTCAGTGGGGAGGGAGATCTCTGTTATGCACAGGGAGGAAGGAATAGGGCTATGTTCTGCATTTACCCTACACCTCCCCTAACTCATGTTCCCCCAGCACTTCAAGAAAATTTGTAACGTTGTTTTCAAAACCTTTTATTGGTAGGAGAATGATGGTTAGGAAAACTAAAGAAATTATGGGAAATATGGGGCCAGACCCAAGTCATGAGTAAACTTGTTAAAACCCTTATTGATAAGGTTTTATGTGTTAGCTAAATTAAAGCAATTAGGACAGCAATCTAAATAAAACGAAATAACAATATTGCTTCACTTGTCTCAATTTAGTGATATGGTTAGTGTGCGGTTGAATTCCTACTACTTTTCTTTGCTCGCTAAAATTTTGGGGGCTTTCAAGAAGATGTTTATAAATTCATTTAGCCTTCCTTCAAATAATCTGCAACTCAGGTGTTTTCAAAATGTAATCTATTCTTCTTGTTTAATTATTCAAAGACTCTCTTACTTTGTGGCAGAGTTGTTGACCTCTGTCTCCTAGGTCTTATTCTGACCACAGAAACAAAAGCATTTTTGATATTTGAGGTGGAAAGAGCTGTGGAGATCGTTATGTTAATCTGTTCTTCATAGATGAATAGTTAATTCTCAAATTCTTTTTTTTTAAATAAAAACCCTAAAATGCATTGAGCATTTATGAGCATACTTCAAAAAGTTTGTGGAAAAATAGAATTAAAAGATAATACAAATCATTCCATGAATTTTTGAAGTACCTTCTCATTCTACTTACTGTATCCAGGCACTATTCTGAGCACTTTACTTTATTAACTCATTTAATCCTCATCACAACCCATGGAGGTAAATGCAATCATTATCCCAATTTTGCCGATGAGGAAACAGGCAGAAAGAGATCGAGTGGCTTATACAGGTTCGCACAGGAGTGAGGGGCAGGACTCAGGTCTCTCCTCTTGGGGACTGTGCTCTTAACCATTGCTTACACAGCCTCCGTGCGTGCAGGGCTGTGCTGCCGCTGCGGTCCTGAGTCCAGGCCTCCTGCCTCCCACTCTCCTGTCAACATAGAGGGTCACAGAGGTCTGACTGTCTCTGAGCTTTCTGTACTTCTCTTAGAGTTTCACTGCAAACATTCGGTTTTCATCCTCTTTTCTATTCTTTATTCCTTGTTTATCAATTCTATTTCTTTCTAGCAATCTCTTGTAGAATTGACTCCAAGGTCCTATACACTATGTATAGAATTACATTTTATGAATAGTCTTAGAGATAAAACCTCTGTATTAAATAGTTTGATACAAGAAGTATTCAAAGTTGGGGAGGGATTACTGTCTCTGTAATATTTTCTCACCCAGACCTAACTCCATGAGCTCTCTTAACCACAAAATACTTAATTTTTAAGTAAATAAAAATGGCTTTTTTGGTAATTATAGAAATAACATGATCATACTGTAGAAATTCAGAGCATGTATGATAGTAAATTTTAGGTGTCAACTTGATTAGCTTAAGGAATACCTGGAAACCTGATAAAGCATTATTTTTGGGTGTGTCTGGGAGAGTTTTTCCAGAGATTAGCATGTGAGCCTGAGTGGACTGGGTGGGAAAGATCTGTCCTTAGTGTCGGTGGGCACCATCTAATCTCCTGGGGGCCCAGGGAGAACAGAGGAAAAGGCAAATCTTTTTCTCTTTCCCCTGGAGCTGGGATACATTCTTCTCTCCTTTCCTTGGACATCCAGACTAGAGACGCTCCAGCCTTCGCATTCCAGGATTTGCACCAGTGGCATCTTGGGCTTTCAGGCCTTTGGCTTCAGACTGAGAATTACACCATCAACTTCCTGGGTTCTGAGGCTTCTGGAGTTGGACTGAGCCAGGGTCTTGGCATCTAGTTTGCAGACGGCCTATCGTGAGACTCCTCAGCCTTCATAATCACATGAGCCGTTTTCTCTAATAAATCTCCTCTCATACATCTATATCCATATCCTATTGATTCTGTCTCTCTGGAGAACTCTGACTAATACGCCATGCATGAGAGTACAAAGAAGATTACTAAAAGCACCCTACATTCCTGTGCCCCAGAGANCATGGAGGTAAATGCAATCATTATCCCAATTTTGCCGATGAGGAAACAGGCAGAAAGAGATTGAGTGGCTCATACAGGTTCGCACAGGAGTGAGGGGCAGGACTCAGGTCTCTCCTCTTGGGGACTGTGCTCTTAACCGTTGCTCACATAGCCTCCGTGCGTGCAGGGCTGTGCTGCTGCTGCGGTCCTGAGTCCAGGCCTCCTGCCTCCCACTCTCCTGTCAACAGAGAGGGTCACAGAGGTCTGAACTGTCTCTGAGCTTTCTGTACTTCTCTTAGAGTTTCACTGCAAACATTCGGTTTTCATCCTCTTTTCTATTCTTTATTCCTTGTTTATTAATTCTATTTCTTTCTAGCAATCTCTTGTGGAATTGACTCCAAGGTCCTATATACTAGGTATAGAATTACATTTTATGAATAGTCTTAGAGATAAAACCTCTGTATTAAATAATTTGATACAAGGGCCGAGCCCGTGGCACACTCGGGAGAGTGCGGTGCTGGGAGCGCAGCAGCGCTCCCGCCACGGGTTCAGATCCTATATAGGGATGACCAGTGCACTCACAGCGCTCACTGGCTGAGCATGGTGCGGCCGGTCTCAAAAAGGACAAAAAAAAAATAATAATAATTTGATACAAGAAGTATTCAAAATTGGGGAGGGATTACTGTCTCTGTAATATTTTCTCACCCAGACCTAACTTCATGAGCTCTCTTAACCACAAAATACTTAATTTTTTTTTTTGTTTTTTTTGAGACTGGCCGCACCGCACTCAGCCAGTGAGCGCACTGGCCATCCCTATATAGGATCCGAACCCGCAGAGGGAGCGCTGCTGCGCTCCCAGCGCCGCACTCTCCCAAGTGCGCCACAGGCTCGGCCCAAAATACTTAATTTTTAAGTAAATAAAAATGGCTTTTTTCATAATTATAAAAATAACATGATCATACTGTAGAAATTCAGAGCATGAGTGATAGTAAATTTTAGGTGTCAACTTGATTAGCTTAAGGAAAACCTAGAAACCTGATAAAGCATTATTTTTGGGTGTGTCTGGGAGAGTTTTTCCAGAGATTAGCATGTGAGCCTGAGTGGACTAGGTGGGGAAGATCTGCCCTTAGTGTGGGCAGGCACCATCTAATCTCCTGGGGGCCCAGGGAGAACAGAGGAAAAGGCAAATCTTTTTCTCTTTCCCCTGGAGCTGGGATACATTCTTCTCTCCTTTCCTTGGACATCCAGACTAGAGATGCTCCAGCCTTCGCATTCTGGGATTTGCACCAGTGGCATCTTGGGCTTTCAGGCCTTTGGCTTCAGACTGAGAATTACATCATCAACTTCCTGGGTTCTGGGGCTTCTGGAGTTGGACTGAGCCAGGTTCTCGGCATCTAGTTTGCAGACGGCCTATCGTGAGACTCCTCAGCCTTCATAATCACATGAGCCATTTTCTCTAATGAATCTCCTCTCATACATCTATATCCATATCCTATTGATTCTGTCTCTCTGGAGAACTCTGACTAATATGCCATGCATGAGAGTACAAAGAAGATTACTAAAAGCACCCTACATTCCTGTGCCCCAGAGATACCCACTGTTGGCATCTGCTGAGAGAATCACAGAAGTATTGACGGTGACTGATCAGGTAGGTGCCCTTGAAGTGCACTCCAAGGATGGGAGACTCTGTCACAGGGCAGCCTACACTCTATTTGAACAGCTTTAGTTGTTAGAATTCTCCCTTTGGAAGACAGATGGAAATACTTGACATGAGTACATCTGTTCTTCCCACACCTTGGCAGACATCACTAATTGATCTTGGCACCTCACTAATCATTAAGCCTCTGGGCAGCTGCTACCATGCCTTAGAGATGGCAGGTGAGATGAAACCTCTTTGCCATCCTTGCTCCATGGTGACAATGAACCATTAATCTGTTTTAAGGACTTTTATTCAATTTACTGCCAACATGTAAGAGTTCTGGGGAATCACTGCTAGGTGTATAATGTGCCTTGTGTCTTTTTATAAGAACAGAGTGGTGACTTTAAGAATTTACTTTTTTATAGCAAGACTTATCTAGGTTTTTATCTTTCTTTGTTAGAATATTGAAAACAAATAACAAGACATTTCTGTAAGATAAAGGGCTGTTTCAGGCTCAGGTATGACTTATTCAGTGCTCACAGGGTGCATACCTTTGTTAGAAGTGTTGCATGTCTGTGCATTGGGGGAAAGCTGGGCCCTGCTCCCAAAGCTGACAGGCAAGACATGAATGTTGAATTCTGCACAGATGGAAGTGCCCATTGCAATGAAACTGAGTCCTCTGCTAAAGAAGGCAGCAAGTGTGCCTATTTGCTACATGCTTAGTTTTCTTGGAGGCAGTCCCCACCAAAACTCATGTGGAAATCTGATCCCCAATGTGGCAGTGCTGGGAACTGAGTCATGGGAGAGGATCCCTCATGAATAGATTAATGCTCTCCCTGGGGGAAGAGAGACAGTGAGTTCTTGCTTGGTTAGTTCCAGCGAGAGCTGGTTGTTTAAAAGACCCTGGCACCTCTTCTCTCTCTTGCTTCCTCTCGCCATGTGATCTGCTTGTACCCGCCAGCTGCCTGCCATTTTCCACCATGAGTAGAAACAGCCTGAGGCCCGTGCCAGACCCATCTGTCCCAGAATTGTAAGCCAAATAAACCTCTCTTCTTTATAAGTTACCCAGTCTCAGGTATTTCTGTTATAGCAACACAAACGGACTAATACAGGCATTGTATTCTCTCTCTCTTGCTCATAAATGGTTAAAAACCTGGCTGCTCCCTCATCATGGACGTGCTGCTTTGGGGCATATCATCCTTACTAGGTATTCACAGAAGGAAGACCAAGGTGGGGTGGTGGAGTTGGAGGCATTTCTTTCTTTTTTTTTTTTTAAAAGATGACCGGTAAGGGGATCTCAACCCTTGGCTTGGTGTTGTCAGCACCACGCTCAGCCAGTGAGCAAACCGGCCATCCCTATATAGGATCCGAACCCATGGCCTTGGTGTTATCAGCACCGCACTCTCCCGAGTGAGCCACAGGCCGGCCCTGGAGGCATTTCTGATGCGTCTTTCACTCATTCTCCACGTCCAATCCAAAAGCTAGTCCAGTTAAATTTACCTGCAAAATCTACCTCAAATCTCAGCTCTGTCACCACCCTTGGCCTGCCCCTGTTTATATCCCGGCTCCTCAACTCACTAGCTGTGTAACCTTGGGAATGTTCCTTAACCTCTCTCAGCCTTGCTCATCTGTAAAATGGAGGAAACTAAGTAGCAAGCACATAGGGTCATATGAGGATTAAATGAGTTAAATAAAGTACTACAGAAGTGACTGGTATCTCCAAGTGCTAGTATTACAAACAGGACTTTTCAGTGTCTCACAAACATACATGGTGTATTAGTTCATTCCTGTTGCTTATAACAGAAATACTTGAAACTGGGCAATTTTTCAGAAACAATCACCATTGTGTACAGTTTCAGAGGCGGGTATGTTGCTGGTGACTCTACTCAGCAACACAGAGTGTTACATGGTAGATGGTTTGAGCAGAGAGAGAGA
>NW_007735284.1:0-1680 GCF_000696425.1 Galeopterus variegatus | reverse complement strand
TCTGCTGCAACTCTGACCCCACATTTCTGCTCACCATTACTCTAGTGAAGGTTGTATACAGTGACTCTGCCCCTGTGACAGAGCTCTTCCTGGGCCACAGGCTTTTCCATACATTCTTTGAAATTTGGGTGGCACGGCTCTGGCGTTCTGGCAACCTTCAGACATAGCACCACGTGGATTCTGCCAAAGTTTCTGACTTTTATCTTCCTAAGCTATGAGTCCACCCATGCCTAAGGTCAATTTAACTACAGGTGGAGCAACCAGAGCAGCCAGGGTGTGGGGACCAGCATTGCAACATGGCCCTGGGTAGCGAGCCCATGGAGGGCACGTCTAGCCTATTTCCTGAAATCATTCTCTCACTAGGCCTCTAGGCCTGTGATAGGAGCGGGGAGGGGCAGCCTTGAAGATCTCTGAAGTGCCTTTAAGGTCTTTCTTCCATTCTCTTGATAATCCCTTTACTGTATACTAATCTCCTTAGCAAGTGGTTACTGGGCCACTCCCTTGCTTTCCTCTCCCAAAGATACCTTCTCACTCTTTATGTGGCCAGTCTAAAGTTTCCTATTTTATTGCCCTGTACTTTCTTACGAATTATAAATTCTGGCTTTATGTCATATCTTTTGAAAGGACGACAGGACCCGAGCTGACAGTTCATCGGAGAAGTTCCGCTTTATTCGGGGGAGAAGCATACATTTATATAGAGCCGGGTTCCGGGAGNAGAGAGAGAGACACACACACACACTAACCTTACTCACTCTCCTTATAAAGCCAACAGATGCATGCCCATGGCCAGCATTGAACCATCAGTGGATTAATCCATTTACAAGGGCATGATCCTCACAATCTAATTACCTCTTCCAGGCCCCACCTTTCATTTACCATAATAGGATTTCCCACCCTCTTAACACTGTCACAGTGGGGATTGTTTCCAATACATGACACTTTGGGGGATACAGTTCAATCCATAGCATGCTACCTCTGGCCCCCAAAGTTCATGTCCTTCTCACAGGTAAATACATTAATTGCATCCCCAAAGATTTTTCTTGTTTCAGCTCAAAAGTCCAAAGTCCAAATCTATGAAATCGAAACAAGTTATCTACTTCCAAGATACAATGGTGGGACAAACATAGGGTACATATTTCTGTTCTAAAAGAAAGAAATAGGCTAAAAGAAAAGGGTAGCAGGTCCTAAACATGTCCAAAACCCAGCAACCAGGCATCACATTTCAAAGCTGGCGAACCATGTACCTTGACTCCATGTCTGGCATTCTCTGCACACTGGAGTGGGGGTTGGGTTCCCAAGTCTTTGGGCAGTCCTACTCCAATGGGTTTCCTGGTCTCTGGCCATGCTTTAACTCTCCTAGGCTGGCATTGCATGCTGCTAGCTATACAGATCTAGGGTCTCCATGCAGTGGTCCTTCTCCCACAGCTTCTCTAGGCATGGTGCTGGTGGTGGTTATCTGCTGCAACTCTGACCCCACATTTCTGCTCACCATTACTCTAGTGAAGGTTGTATACAGCGACTCTGCCCCTGTGACAGAGCTCTTCCTGGGCCACAGGCTTTTCCATACATTCTTTGAAATTTGGGTGGCACAGCTCTGGCATTCTGGCAACCTTCAGACTTAGCACCACGTGGATTCTGCCAAAGTTTCTGACTTTTATCTTCCTAAGCTATGAGTCCACC
>NW_007735283.1:79908-80284 GCF_000696425.1 Galeopterus variegatus | reverse complement strand
CCCCAAAATAAAATTATATGAGAAAGTGGCTCTGTCAGCATCACACGTGTACATACTGTAGTTTAAGGTTAAAGGCGTGAAACAGTTTAGAGCATCTGTCATGACACAAGGCACAATTTACAAAGAAAACAAAGAGCAGTAAACGTATATAAACCTAATGACTTAGCAGCTAAATTTACAAAATGGAAATCATTAGAAATTCAAGGAGGACTTCATGAAAAAAAGCAAGTTTTAAAAGGAAACTTCACAGAGGGAAATAGGCAGAGAATGTGGTGATTCCCTGAGGAACTGGCGGCCGATGGTTGGAGTCCCAGAGGCCCCATTATGGACAGGGAGGAAGCAGTCAAGATTATCTGCCAGTTCAGATAATCAGTAT
>NW_007735283.1:70537-78439 GCF_000696425.1 Galeopterus variegatus | reverse complement strand
GTAAAACCAGGGAATACATTCTGTCCTAGCCAGCCCTCCTAAATAGATTCCTTTCTCTAATACAGCATGCATTTCGCCAAGGCCATGTCTCTCGGTTATCATTAAGGCGTCTATCATGTTCTCTCTTTTTTTTTTTCCTTTTTGTCTTTTTTCGTGACCGGCAATGGATCGCAACCCTCGGTGTTGCGCCCGCACCTCGCTCAGCCAGTGAGCGGCTGGTCTGTATGTGGGATCCGAACTCTCGGCGGGAGCGCCACCGCGCTCCCAAGCGGCGCACTGTAGCAGTGCGCCACCGGGCCGGCCCCTATCATGTTCTCTTAATCACGCTGCGCCCTTATAGATCTCATGCTAAATTCTTTGTCTTTCTTAGAAAAACCATTTTATAATACTGGGACCCTAATCATTTTATTATTAATTTTATGGGCCAAAGAATATTTATTAATTGAAATACTTTTTTTTTCTAATACATTCTACATTCTCAATACTTAGATTAATGTTTGGAAGACAGCAGGTGCTCAATTAAAAATTGTGAGAGCTTGAAGAGACAATTTTATTTTATAAACCTTTTGCTTTCTTTTCTAGTCTGAAGTGCTTGGGTACAATAACATCAAAGACAACATTACTGATTCCAAAATTCTACGGGAATAAGGATTCTAACTGCCTTTTCACAGCTGTGGCCCTAGTGCTAAGACCAGTGTCCAGTACAAAGAAGGACTTTAATAAATTTTTGTTGAATGAGGTGAAAATATTTATATTCACATTTAATTTAATCATAAAATGTAGCAAATGTACAGAAAAGAATACGGCAGCTATGCATCTAACTTCCAGCTATGCATATTTGCTCCAGACCTCCTTATTCATTAATAAAGTTAAATAGCTAAAGTTCTATCTCCTCCAACCTTTTCACTTCTTCCCTAGATCTACTCTATTTAAATCTATCTGTGTGATACATATGTATGCTTTATATGTTAAAAATAAATACATTAAAATCAATATATATCATTTTATGCATTAAATATATTTATATATGGAGTTAAATACTTTTAATTCTAGGATAGTTGGGCTTTTATTCTACAATTGTAAGCAATTTTTAGAAAGATTGTAAGACTATCACAATATTTTTTAAAAACCGTCTTTTTTTTTAAATCCCATATCCTGAAGTTGCTTCTAGTCTTTCTTTAACAACTCAGGAAAATTCCTCTCTAGCCTCAGCCTTCATGCCTTCATTCTTTAGCTGATCTTAGATTCTTAATCATAAAGGCAAAGAGAAAAAGGTCCGTGAGAAGAAGTAGGAGAAGAGAGGAAACAGGATCACATTCACACCCTGTGATAGGATCCTCCGGAGACTGCTGACACTGAAACAGAAACTATCTTGAAACTATCTTTCAAGATAGTCCTCAATATCCATTACCCACCACATGGGTATTGTGTACAATATTTGCATTTTTAATTAAATAGTTGTCCTTTGTAGTTGTCCGTAGTCTTAGGCAGTGCACTGGAATTGAATATCTATCACTTAAGACAGGATCCTTGCCTCAGAGAGCTTATTGTTTAGTGTTCCCAGCATGCAGAACAGTGCCTACGAAGACTTGAAATCCAGAAAGAACTTGGTGTTTTCAGAGGGGGGAAACAAATTCTGTAAGACTAGTACGAAGAGAAAAACGGCGAGAGATGTAGCTTGGGTGGATAGATAAGGCAGAGCGTAGGTAGCCGTGGGAACATCGGAGTGGGACAAGATCATCAGAGGACTTGGTAGAAAATCCCTTTGTATTGCAAACCTGAGTACAGTCACCTGGAGCAAAGCATGTGCCTAGGGGAACGCCAAGGCAGCTGAACATAAATGGGTCCATTCAGCAATATAGTGAGCAGAATTTACAAGTCTTGGCAATAATTTGGATTTGGAAGAAGTAATTAAATGAGACCTATGATTAAAGGGCTGAAGGCATATTGCAAGGCATTGTGAATAACATACTGAAGACTATTAAACTCCCTCAATTTCTTCCCATGCTTCTTCCTCAGAAGTCCTGAGAACCGGTGAGTGGGCAGAGTCTTCATGCTGAATGCTCCAGCTCTACTCCAACGATCTAGATCCTGTTGACTTGCTGAACTTTAGTAGCATCTGCCTCTACAGATGTTAATAAAGTAAATGGTAACTGGAGATAATAAGAAACCAAAGAATGTTTCAGCTTTTGCCCAGATCATTTAGCAAGAAGTAGCAGATCAAGAGGAAATACACAATGTTAGAAATCAAAGTATTTGTAGCTTTCCAAATCTAATTTTTAATAGCTCTTCCACAGAGAAAACTGTATGCTTAGTTTTTGGAGATTATCTACATTTCCTAAAGAAATATCAGGAGAAGAAAAGAAACACTAAAATGATTGAGTGCTTGCTTTGTGTCAAAACTGTTAGGTCAACATTGTTACCTTGTATCTCCGTAAGACCCTATGAAGTGCTTATATTTTAAAGATAAAAAACTAAGGCTGGTAGAGTTTATGTAAATCATCCAAATCCACGGGAAAGGTGTTGTTAGAATTTAAATACAAGTTTGCTTCTTTACCTTAAACACTCATCTACAGCAATTCTTTCAGAAATGTTATGAAAAGAGCCTCTTTAAGTTTTAACTCCCTTGGGAATTAAAATTTAATCTCTAATTGAAAGAAATTAGGATTCCACATCTGAGAGTTTGGAATACAGGCAACAATATCATTAAGACCAAAAAAATAAAAATAAAAAAAAAGATGACGAAGCCCCGGGAAATCTTTTCTACAGATACGGGTGCAGGCTAATGCTAGTTAAACTAACCATAAATTTTAAGGAGTTGTCAAGAATTCTGTAAAATAGGAATTGCTTGGGGTAGAATTTAATCAATAAATGGGCTATTTAACATAATTTGTGTTATTTAGAATATACTTAGTAATTTATTATAAAATGTTACTACTCAGTATGGCGTTTGATCAATTTAAACATATCAATATTACAAGAGGAAATAGTAGTAACTAAAAGAACAAGCAGCATAATTCTATATTAAATTATTAATGTATAAAATATATTTATTCTTTTAAAATCATGTTTGTTTCTTTCTTAAACAAGAGATTACCTTTTAATACTGATTTAGACACCAGACACTCCAATTAAATGACACTGTAAATTAGGTGGTGTTTTCCATTTTAGAGTTGATGGAAATAAGTTCCAGATTAATTCATTAACTTGCTTTAAGTAACAATAATAGTAAATAGCTCAGCTGGGATCCAAACCTTTTTCTGTCTGACTCCAAAGCAAATTTTATTGGTACTTGATCCCAATATTGTATTCTTAGCTATGCTCATAATAATCCAGACTGGTATTCGTAACTGGACAGGAATTTCTATCCATTTTTTCACTAATGTGTTCCTAGGGCTTAGCACAGTGCCCCGCCTTAGTAATGCTCTATAGATATTTGTTGAACAAATAAAAAAGAGAGAGTTATAACATTATCATACTGAGATTCTTAAATATTAAATAATATGCTGTGGCTAAACATTTAATCTTCCCTGGACATTGGTTTTAGAGATCTATATATATATCCTTAGAACCTACAGCAGAGTTAACACTATTGACCACATTTAAAATTCATTTATTTGGCCTTTTCCAAAATTTATCTTTAAAATTGTACTTTTTATCACACAGCATAAAGAAAATGAGAAGGCGATTGTACTCATATACACACACCCATGCACATCTGTATGAGTGTGCAACGTTTATGATAATTGACAATAAGTTTAAATTCAAACCAATACATTTCAGTGTTATTTTAGTATGAAAATACTTCAACACAATATCACTATATGCTATTATCTAGTCACACTTAGAAATCCTGAAGTCTGTAATCTTAAAGGTAAAGTACAGAGTCAGAGTGATGCCCTACTGATGGAAAAAAACTTATTTAAAAGGCCTTAAGTATTTGTAGAGATATCTATTTTTAAAAACAAAAAAATAAACATTATAAAAAAGAAGAAACATTATTTCAAAGAAGTAGGAACCTAGACTGATGTTAATTTTCTCTTCATATTTTTAACATTAAAGAAACTAAATGCTGTTTCCCTATCTGATGCAAAAAGGTCAATCAAATGCACTTCAAAGAATTCTGGTATCTTCATTGCTTTGTTCTTAGAGACACTGACAACAGCTGCTATGTAAACCAGATAAATACCTTGGACTTCAGACAGGAGGCTGGAAGAACACATCCCTGGGGTTGCTTTATTTGTTGGCTGCCTTACTGATTATCTGCTATGCTGAAGATACTTCTTTAATAATTGATATTCCTGTGAGAGGTTTGTTCTGGAGCAGCATCATAAATGCAAATAGAACTGAAACTCAAAGACTTGCACATTAACTTATGTGGATCTCAAAGCCCAGTAGAATATTAGATAGTTAATGAAATCTATATTTTATTGTTCCTTGTATAGTATATTCTTTAAAGTTGGCAAAGATATGCCCAGAGACCATAACACCTAACTTTTGGGAACTGAGGCAATAGACTCAAACTACTAAATAAATAGAATTTTTACAGTGTACTTATTGCCAAGCTTTTAAAAGCTTATTTAAACTGTACAATATGGGGACATTTTTGTAAGCTATATAACATTTTCTGAAATTATAAAAAGAGAATACCAGCATATTATAAATTGTTTGTGTAATATAGAAATATAAATGTTAACCACTATGCAGTAATGTGAGCATTTTATTAAGCATATTGGTCCCAATATGCAAGTCATAGAGCAACTTTCTTTTCCCACTCTCTTCAAACGTACTCATTAGCCTTGTTGTGTGTGCTTCTGGGATAAATTCATAGATAGGTCGTCAGGTATTTCCAAGCCTCAAAACCATTCCATTTAATGAAATCCTGAGTTAGTATGATAATCAGAACTCTGAACTTCAATTAAATTAAAACATCTCTTCACTCACTGAATGCTGCATCGAGATTGAGATATCTATTTTTAAAAACAAAAAAATAAACATTATAAAAAAGAAGAAACATTATTTCAAAGAAGTAGGAACCTAGACTGATGTTAATTTTCTCTTCATATTTTTAACATTAAAGAAACTAAATGCTGTTTCCCTATCTGATGCAAAAAGGTCAATCAAATGCACTTCAAAGAATTCTGGTATCTTCATTGCTTTGTTCTTAGTGACACTGACAACAGCTGCTATGTAAACCAGATAAATACCTTGGACTTCAGACAGGAGGCTGGAGGAACACATCCCTGGGGTTGCTTTATTTGTTGGCTGCCTTACTGATTATCTGCTATGCTGAAGATACTTCTTTAATAATTGATATTCCTGTGAGAGGTTTGTTCTGGAGCAGCATCATAAATGCAAATAGAACTGAAACTCAAAGACTTGCACATTAACTTATGTGGATCTCAAAGCCCAGTAGAATATTAGATAGTTAATGAAATCTATATTTTATTGTTCCTTGTATAGTATATTCTTTAAAGTTGGCAAAGATATGCCCAGAGACCATAACACCTAACTTTTGGGAACTGAGGCAATAGACTCAAACTACTAAATAAATAGAATTTTTACAGTGTACTTATTGCCAAGCTTTTAAAAGCTTATTTAAACTGTACAATATGGGGACATTTTTGTAAGCTATATAACATTTTCTGAAATTATAAAAAGAGAATACCAGCATATTATAAATTGTTTGTGTAATATAGAAATATAAATGTTAACCACTATGCAGTAATGTGAGCATTTTATTAAGCATATTGGTCCCAATATGCAAGTCATAGAGCAACTTTCTTTTCCCACTCTCTTCAAACGTACTCATTAGCCTTGTTGTGTGTGCTTCTGGGATAAATTCATAGATAGGTCGTCAGGTATTTCCAAGCCTCAAAACCATTCCATTTAATGAAATCCTGAGTTAGTATGATAATCAGAACTCTGAACTTCAATTAAATTAAAACATCTCTTCACTCACTGAATGCTGCATCGAGATTGGAGGTCTGTTCTCATCTCATATTGTCCCTCTTACAACTTAGCACATATTCATCGATGATTTCTTTATTGAAGTGATTTTCTCTGTGTTCTCACTGAATGCTGCATCGAGATTGGAGGTCTGTTCTCATCTCATATTGTCCCTCTTACAACTTGGCACATATTCATCGATGATTTCTTTATTGAAGTGATTTTCTCTGTGTTCTTCAGAGACTCCTTCCCTGCTCCCACAGGAAGTTTTTACAGCAGCTACCTTTCTATTGATGTCTCCTCCAGCTGATCTTATGTGCCTCCCTTCACTTTAACTCATCTGTGGCTCCCACAGGACACTCACATGGTCTTCTCAATCCTAGTCCAGTTGGCTGAGATCCTTTCAGAACCTGCAGAGTCTCTTACAGTGGACATCTGGCCCAACGGAGAGAGGTACCTTAGTCCTGCTGTCAGTTCTGTCACTTCATGCAAATAATGAAGTTCTTTTACCTTTTACCTCCTTTCATCAGGTGTGTTTCAGACTCACTTCTGTGGCTCTCAGTTTCTTGGGATATGTAGAAAGTATTGCTAGTGGCTCTCATGAAATTCTTCTAATTTTGTTTAAGGTAAGGGTGAGAAATGTCACAGCATTCCAACCATTTTCCAATGTAATTCTGCCTTTTTAACTGCATCCTCAATTTAATAGCCACCCTATATATATCTTCAAAACAGATGATAGGTAAGAGTTCAAAACCATTTGTATGCTCCTCCTGTGCAAGTTCCATACAAATCATTTAGCACATTCCATTGACATATGAGTGTTCTTGGTCTAAGAGCTTCAACCGGTAAGGATCATGTCATTTTAGTCAGCTGAGTTCCTACAAGATGGTTTCAAGCCACGGCAGCAGCACCACTGCAGCATTTGCTTCCACTGCCACCAAATTTGCTATGTTCTGATTCTTACAAATCTAAGCAAGAGATATTTTATGCCATTTAAAGAGGAGGATACTGTTATGGACTGAATGCTTGTGTTACCCAAATTCATGTGTTGAAGTGCTAACCCCCAATGGGCTATTATTTAGAGATGGAACCTTGGGAGGTAATTAGGTTTAGGTTAGGTCATAAGGACGGGGCCCTCATGTTGGGATTAGTGCCCTTATAAGAACAGTGTGTACTTTCCCTAAGAGAAGGCTACTTGTGGGCATAGTTAGACGATCACCCTCTATAAGCTAGAAAGAGAACCCTTACCAGGAATGGGCTGGTAACTTGATCTTGGACTTCTGAGCCTCCAGAACTATGAGAAATAACTTTCTGTTGTTTGAGCCAACCAGTATGTGGTATTTGTGAGGGCAGCCTGGGATGACTAAAATACCAAGGCTCAAAACTCTTGGGAACTTGCCAAAAATGTCATAGCTAAGTGATTGTGTCAGGATACAAACCTGGGATTGTTTGGGTGCAATTTTCTGTTCTTTTGATGTTTCTCACTGTTGTCTCCTATGCTGTTGAACTCCTTAGAAGACCTTCGTAGCAATGTTTAACAATATTTCTGTTTCTTACATATTTTATTCATCCCTTCACTAAATATTTCCCAGCATCTCTAGATTGGGCTGAGATTTATGCCCACTGCCTGCTCCAGCAGTACTCCTATTCACTTTTTTGGTTTGCACTTATGTACTGTTTTTGTCAGCAAATATGCATACATGCATTGTGTATATTATATACATTTGTATGTGTAGGTGCATTGTGTATATTATATACATTTGTATGTGTAGGGATTTTTATTTATAGTGTGTTAAAATAATGCTTATTGCTATATTTTATTAACTGCTAATACTCACGGCCTTGAAATTGTGTCTTTTTATTCTTTTGCAGACGAAGTACATATGTGGAAACCTTCCATTAGCAACATGCTAATAGAATTCAACACGTTCGTTTTAGGGTTATTTATGTTGA